>NW_028125676.1:0-297441 GCF_965194825.1 Balaenoptera physalus | reverse complement strand
CCTCTTCCATACTATCTTCTTGAAAATTCTGCCTGTTTTGACTTTTTTTTTATCCATTCCCTACCTCAGCACAATTTTGAGGGCAGGTGTCCTTTACAGCCCTGAGTCCTTGTGAATGATAAGTGACCATTAGCTGTGGGTTAAAAGCTGCTCTTGCGGGAATCGGCCACAAGGCGGCAGCATTTCTCCTTTACCAAATCTGGTTACTAGGGCAACAGAGCCTTACTGGAAGTGGTGTTCTAGGTTGTAAATTAGAATGGAATGTGCGAGGACAAAGCCCTTTAAGTTTATGTCTCATTATTTCTTCTTGGTATTTTTAACTTAATTTTTATTTTTTATCACAGCAAACTTGATTACAATGTTTTGTTTGTTCTAGGTGTGCAAGATGGGGTTCTTTCACACATATACATATATCTATTGTTCTTCGGATTCTTTTCCCATGTAGGTTATGACACAATGTTGAGTAGTCTTCCCTTGGTATTGCGTAGGTCTTTGGTGATTATGTATTTCACATGTGTTTGTATGTCTCTGTTAACCTCAATATGGTAATGTATCCAATCCTCACACCTTTCCAGTTGGTGAACCATAAGTTTTTTAAATGAATCTATGATAGTGTTTGTCTGTGGAAATATCTTTGTTTGTATCATTTTTTAGGTAACCCCTATATGTGATATGATAGGATATGTGCCTTTCGCTTTCTCACTTACTCCAAGTTGCGTGATTACTTCTAGACTCATCTACGGTGCTGCAAATGGCATTGTTCCATTTTTTCACTAGCTCATATTCCATCTATACAGGTAGCAGTTCTTCTTTGTCCACCCATCTGTCGGTGGACTTTTTGGTTACTTCCATATCTTGGCTATTGTAATACTATGGAATGCAGATTTGCGTGGCTGCGTCCTTCCAATTCTGTCTTCTTAGTTTATAGGTCCAGGAATAGGTCTGCTGGATCATATGGTAGCTCAATGTTTACCTTTTAAAGGCACCTCTGTTCTGTTCTCCTTAGTGGCTCTTTCCAGGTTACGTCCCACTTAAAGTGGAGGGCATGTATTTCTTCCCAGCACCTTCAGGATTTTTTCTTTGTAGTTTTTGCTGATGGTTATTCTGAGTGGTGTGAGCTGATACCTCTTTGTGGTTGAATTTGCATGTGTCTCATAATGCGTTGAAATTGAGCCTTCAGACATGTCCTTTTTATTTTTCCAGCTGTGATTAGAGCTTATTTCTTCAAAGTGTTTTCTTAAAGTATGTGTCACCATTTGAAATATTTTGGCCATTATCTCCCTCAAGACATTTTGAGGGTAGGTTTCATTTACAGCCCTGCAGTACTTGTTCATATGAAGTGACCATTAGCTCAGGCTTTAAACCTGCTTTTGCAGGTAACGGCCAGAGAGCGGCAGCCTTTCTACGTTCCCCTTGCTGGTACTAGGGAAACAGACCTACCGTCCAGTGGTGTTTTTCGGTTATAAATTAGAGTGCAATGTGCGCGGATAAACACACAAATGTTGATGTCTCCTTGCTTTTGTTTGTTTTTAAATTTAATTTATATTTATTATTAGAGTAATATTCCATTGTGTACGTGGACCACTTCTTCTTGGTGCATTCCTCGGTTGATGGACATTTTCATTGCTTCCAAGTGCTGGCTATGGTAAATCTTGCTGGCGTACAGATTTGCCAGCCTGTGACTTTTTGATTCTCATTTTCTCAGGTGATTGGCCAAGTAGTGGTTGTGATTGATTGACTGGTAGCTCAATGTTTCCCTTTTCGAAGCACCTACATTGTGTTTTCATTAGTGGCTCTTTACATGCCCCCCCTTACAACCGAGGGTACGCATTTCTCCACACTCCCTTCACCTTTTATTTTTTGCAGCATTTTTCCTAATGGCCATTCTGACTGCTGTGAGCTGATAGGTTTTTGTAATATGGGTATGCATGTCATTAAAATTTTTAAAATTCGTCATATTCCTACCCCTTTCGCTTTTCTCTTAAAAGAAAAAAACCGTGAGTACAATATAGCTCTTGAAATTGTCTTCTTCGAAGGTTGCCCTATTGTGAAGTTTTTGGTCGATTTTTGATCCCAGAAATTTTCTGGAGGGCAGGTGTCATTTACAGAACTGCAAGTTGGTGAAAATTTAGTGACCTTTTGCAGTGGGTTCAAAGCTGCTGTTGTGGGAAACGGCCACAAGGAGGTAGCATTTCTCCATTCCCCAATCTGGGTACTAGGGCAGCAGAGCCTTTCTGGAAGTCATTGTCCTAGGTTGTAAATTAGAATGGAATTTGCCAGGAGAAGTCCCCATAAGTTTATGTCTCATTACTTCTTCTTGGTTTTTACAATTTTTTTAATCTGGGTAAAGTTTAGAATATTGTTTGTCTTTGGTGTACACAATCTGGTTCATCTGTACATTATGTATGTCTATTAATGTACAGATACTCTTCCCATGTAAAATATTACAGTGTTCCGTCGACCTCCCTTGTTATATGTTCGGTCTTTTTGATACATGTATATAATATGTATTTGTATATGTATAGTAACACTAATCTTCATTTCTCAATTTCCCCCCTCCTTTCCTTTCAGATGAGCATAGTTTGTTTTCTAAGCCTGTGAGTGTCTTTCTCTTTGGAAATATGTTCATCTGTGTCAGTTATTAGATAATGCCATAAGTGATAATATAGGATATAGGTCTATTGCTTTCCGACCTACTTCATGTTTTGTGAATATCTCCAGGCTCATCTATGGTGCCTCAAAGAGCAGTGCTTCAATGTTTTCCATGGCTAATATTCCATTGTGTACATGGACCACTTCTTCTTGGTGCATTCCTCTGTTGATGGACATTTTCGTTGCTTCCAAGTGTTGCCTATGGTAAATATTGCTGGAGTGCAGGATTGCCAGCCTGTGATTTTTGATTTTCATTTTCTCAGGTTTTAGACCCAGCAGTGGGTATGATTGATTCACTGGTATGGTAGGTCAACGTTTACCTTTTCAAGGCACCTCAGTTGTGCTTTCATTAGTGGCTCTTACCACGTCCCCCTTAGAATCGAGGGTACGCATTTCTCCACAATCACGTCAGCATTTATTGTTTGCAGCATTCTTGTTGATGGCCGTTCTGACTGGTATGAGCTGATAGGTTTTTGTAATTTGGGTTTACATGTCTGTAAAAATTCCTACAATTCATCATTTTTCCACGGCTTTTTCTTTTCTGTTAAAAGAAAAAAGAAAAAAGTGTGACTATAATATACCTCTTCAAATTTTCTTTTTGGAAGGTTGCACACTGGAAATTTTTGGTCGATTTTCGACCTCAGTACCTTTTGGAGGGCCGGTGTCATTTACAGACCTGCAATTGGTGAATATTTAGTGACCTTTTGCAGTGGGTTTAAAGCTGCTCTTGTGGGAAACGGCCACAAGGATGCAGCATTTCTCCATTCCCCAATCTGGGTACTAGGGCAGCAGAGCCGTTCTGGAAGTTGTTTGCCTAGGTTTTAAATTTGGAGGGAATGTGCCAGGAAAACCCCCCATAAGTTTATGTCTCATTACTCCTAGTTCGTTGTTTTAATTTTTTCAATTGGGGTAATGGTTAGAATGTTGCTCGTCCAAGGTGTACACACTCTGGTTCATCTACATATTCTATATAACTATTTATGTAGAGATCCTCTTCCCGTGTAAATTATTACAGAGTGTTCCGTAATCCTTCCTTGCTATATGGTTGGTCTTTTGGATATATGTATATAATATATATTTGTATACATATGGTAACGCTAATCTTCATTTATCCATTCCCCCCACCTTTCCTTTTAGATAAGCATAGTTTTTTTTAATAAGTCTGTGATTGACTTTCTGTGTGGAAATATGTACATTTGTGTCAGTTATTAGATAACGCCTATAAGTGATATCATAGGATATAGGACTTTTGCTTTCCGACTTACCTCATGTTCTGTGATTATCTCCAAGATCATCTATGGTGCCTCAAAGAGCAGTGTTTCATGGTTTTCCATGGCTAGTATTCATTGTGTACATGGACCACTTCTTCTTTATCCTTTCATCTGTTGATGGACATTTTGGTTGCTTCACTGTCTTTTCTATTGTGAATCAGGCTGCAGTGCAGCTTTTGCAGCCCAGGTCTTCTTCATTCTGGTCTTCTCAGGTGAGAGGCCCATTGGTGCGCCTGCTGGATTGAATGGTACCTCAATTTTTCCTTTTAAACGCAGCTCCTTTCTGTTCTCATTATTAGCATTTAACCCTCTTACATCTCACCAGCAGCTAGAGGGTACACAGTTCTCTAAAACCTCTTCAGCATTTATTGTTTGTAGACTTTTTGCCAAAGGTCATTCGACTGGTGGAAGTTGAAAAGTTTTTGTAGATTAGATTGCATGAGTCTAATACTTCCTGAGGCTGAGCTTTTATCCATTTTCCTTTCTTTAAAAAGAGAGTGAGTAAAACTTACCTCTTCATACTATCTTCGTGAACATTTTGCCTGTTTTGAATTCTTTTATCGATTCCCTACCTCAGCACAATTTTGAGGGCAGGTGTCCTTTACAGCCCTGAGTCCTTGTGAATGATAAGTGACCATTAGCTGTGGGTTAAAAGCTGCTCTTGCGGGAATCGGCCACAAGGCGGCAGCATTTCTCCTTTACCAAATCTGGTTACTAGGGCAACAGAGCCTTACTGGAAGTGGTGTTCTAGGTTGTAAATTAGAATGGAATGTGCGAGGACAAAGCCCTTTAAGTTTATGTCTCATTATTTCTTCTTGGTATTTTTAACTTAATTTTTATTTTTTATCACAGCAAACTTGATTACAATGTTTTGTTTGTTCTAGGTGTGCAAGATGGGGTTCTTTCACACATATACATATATCTATTGTTCTTCGGATCCTTTTCCCATGTAGGTTATGACACAATGTTGAGTAGTCTTCCCTTGGTATTGCGTAGGTCTTTGGTGATTATGTATTTCACATGTGTTTGTATGTCTCTGTTAACCTCAATATGGTAATGTATCCAATCCTCACACCTTTCCATTTGGTGAACCATAAGTTTTTTAAATGAATCTATGATAGTGTTTGTCTGTGGAAATATCTTTGTTTGTATCATTTTTTAGGTAACCCCTATATGTGATATGATAGGATATGTGTCTTTCGCTTTCTCACTTACTCCAAGTTGCGTGATTACTTCTAGACTCATCTACGGTGCTGCAAATGGCATTGTTTCATTTTTTCACTAGCTCATATTCCATCTATACAGGTAGCAGTTCTTCTTTGTCCACCCATCTGTCGGTGGACTTTTTGGTTACTTCCATATCTTGGCTATTGTAATACTATGGAATGCAGATTTGCGTGGCTGTGTCCTTCCAATTCTGTCTTCTTAGTTTATAGGTCCAGGAATAGGTCTGCTGGATCATATGGTAGCTCAATGTTTACCTTTTAAAGGCACCTCTGTTCTGTTCTCCTTAGTGGCTCTTTCCAGGTTACGTCCCACTTAAAGTGGAGGGCATGTATTTCTTCCCAGCACCTTCAGGATTTTTTCTTTGTAGTTTTTGCTGATGGTTATTCTGAGTGGTGTGAGCTGATACCTCTTTGTGGTTGAATTTGCATGTGTCTCATAATGCGTTGAAATTGAGCCTTCAGACATGTCCTTTTTATTTTTCCAGCTGTGATTAGAGCTTATTTCTTCAAAGTGTTTTCTTAAAGTATGTGTCACCATTTGAAATATTTTGGCCATTATCTCCCTCAAGACATTTTGAGGGTAGGTTTCATTTACAGCCCTGCAGTACTTGTTCATATGAAGTGACCATTAGCTCAGGCTTTAAACCTGCTTTTGCAGGTAACGGCCAGAGAGCGGCAGCCTTTCTACGTTCCCCTTGCTGGTACTAGGGAAACAGACCTACCGTCCAGTGGTGTTTTTCGGTTATAAATTAGAGTGCAATGTGCGCGGATAAACACACAAATGTTGATGTCTCCTTGCTTTTGTTTGTTTTTAAATTTAATTTATATTTATTATTAGAGTAATATTCCATTGTGTACGTGGACCACTTCTTCTTGGTGCATTCCTCGGTTGATGGACATTTTCATTGCTTCCAAGTGCTGGCTATGGTAAATCTTGCTGGCGTACAGATTTGCCAGCCTGTGACTTTTTGATTCTCATTTTCTCAGGTGATTGGCCAAGCAGTGGTTGTGATTGATTGACTGGTAGCTCAATGTTTCCCTTTTCGAAGCACCTACATTGTGTTTTCATTAGTGGCTCTTTACATGCCCCCCCTTACAACCGAGGGTACGCATTTCTCCACACTCCCTTCACCTTTTATTTTTTGCAGCATTTTTCCTAATGGCCATTCTGACTGCTGTGAGCTGATAGGTTTTTGTAATATGGGTATGCATGTCATTAAAATTTTTAAAATTCGTCATATTCCTACCCCTTTCGCTTTTCTCTTAAAAGAAAAAAACCGTGAGTACAATATAGCTCTTGAAATTGTCTTCTTCGAAGGTTGCCCTATTGTGAAGTTTTTGGTCGATTTTTGATCCCAGAAATTTTCTGGAGGGCAGGTGTCATTTACAGAACTGCAAGTTGGTGAAAATTTAGTGACCTTTTGCAGTGGGTTCAAAGCTGCTGTTGTCGAAATGGCCACAAGGAGGTAGCATTTCTCCATTCCCCAATCTGGGTACTAGGGCAGCAGAGCCTTTCTGGAAGTCATTGTCCTAGGTTGTAAATTAGAATGGAATTTGCCAGGAGAAGTCCCCATAAGTTTATGTCTCATTACTTCTTCTTGGTTTTTACAATTTTTTTAATCTGGGTAAAGTTTAGAATATTGTTTGTCTTTGGTGTACACAATCTGGTTCATCTGTACATTATGTATGTCTATTAATGTACAGATACTCTTCCCATGTAAAATATTACAGTGTTCCGTCGACCTCCCTTGTTATATGTTCGGTCTTTTTGATACATGTATATAATATGTATTTGTATATGTAGAGTAACACTAATCTTCATTTCTCAATTTCCCACCTCCTTTCCTTTCAGATGAGCATAGTTTGTTTTCTAAGCCTGTGAGTGTCTTTCTCTTTGGAAATATGTTCATCTGTGTCAGTTATTAGATAATGCCATAAGTGATAATATAGGATATAGGTCTATTGCTTTCCGACCTACTTCATGTTTTGTGAATATCTCCAGGCTCATCTATGGTGCCTCAAAGAGCAGTGCTTCAATGTTTTCCATGGCTAATATTCCATTGTGTACATGGACCACTTCTTCTTGGTGCATTCCTCTGTTGATGGACATTTTCGTTGCTTCCAAGTGTTGCCTATGGTAAATATTGCTGGAGTGCAGGATTGCCAGCCTGTGATTTTTGATTTTCATTTTCTCAGGTTTTAGACCCAGCAGTGGGTATGATTGATTCACTGGTATGGTAGGTCAACGTTTACCTTTTCAAGGCACCTCAGTTGTGCTTTCATTAGTGGCTCTTACCACGTCCCCCTTAGAATCGAGGGTACGCATTTCTCCACAATCACGTCAGCATTTATTGTTTGCAGCATTCTTGTTGATGGCCGTTCTGACTGGTATGAGCTGATAGGTTTTTGTAATTTGGGTTTACATGTCTGTAAAAATTCCTACAATTCATCATTTTTCCACGGCTTTTTCTTTTCTGTTAAAAGAAAAAAGAAAAAAGTGTGACTATAATATACCTCTTCAAATTTTCTTTTTGGAAGGTTGCACACTGGAAATTTTTGGTCGATTTTCGACCTCAGTACCTTTTGGAGGGCCGGTGTCATTTACAGAACTGCAATTGGTGAATATTTAGTGACCTTTTGCAGTGGGTTTAAAGCTGCTGTTGTGGGAAACGGCCACAAGGATGCAGCATTTCTCCATTCCCAAATCTGGGTACTAGTGCAGCAGAGCCGTTCTGGAAGTTCTTTGCCTAGGTTTTAAATTTGGATGGAATGTGCCAGGAAAACCCCCCATAAGTTTATGTCTCATTACTCCTAGTTCGTTGTTTTAATTTTTTCAATTGGGGTAATGGTTAGAATGTTGCTCGTCCAAGGTGTACACACTCTGGTTTATCTACATATTCTATATAACTATTTATGTAGAGATCCTCTTCCCGTGTAAATTATTACAGAGTGTTCCGTAAACCTTCTTTGCCATATGGTCTGTCTTTTTGATATATGTATATAATATGTATTTGTATACATATGGTAACGCTAATCTTCATTTATCCACTTCCCCCACCTTTCCTTTTAGATAAGCATAGTTTTTTTTAATAAGTCTGTGATTGACTTTCTCTGTGGAAATATGTTCATTTGTGTCAGTTATTAGATAACGCCTATAAGTGATATCATAGGATATAGGACTTTTGCTTTCCGACTTACCTCATGTTCTGTGATTATCTCCAAGATCATCTATGGTGCCTCAAAGAGCACTGTTTCATTGTTTTCCATAGCTAGTATTCATTGTGTACATGGACGACTTCTTCTTTATCCTTTCTTCTGTTGATGGACATTTTGGTTGCTTCACTGTCTTGTCTATTGTGAATCAGGCTGCAGTGCAGCTTTTGCAGCCTGGGTCTTCTTCATTCTGGTCTTCTCAGGTGAGAGGACCACTGGTGCGCCTGCTGGATTGAATGGTACCTCAATTTTTCCTTTTAAACGCAGCTCCTTTCTGTTCTCATTATTAACGTTTAACCCTCTTACATCTCACCAGCAGCTAGAGGGTACACAGTTCTCTAAAACCACTTCAGCATTTATTGTTTGTAGTCCTTTTGCCAATGGTCAGTCGACTGGTGTGAGTTGAAAACTTTTTGTAGATTAGATTGCATGAGTCTAATACTTCCTGAGGTTGAGCTTTTATCCATTTTCCTTTCTTTAAAAAGAGGGTGAGTAAAATTTGCCTCTTCATACTATCTTCTTGAAAATTCTGCCTGTTTTGACTTTTTTTTATCCATTCCCTACCTCAGCACAATTTTGAGGGCAGGTGTCCTTTACAGCCCTGAGTCCTTGTGAATGATAAGTGACCATTAGCTGTGGGTTAAAAGCTGCTCTTGCGGGAATCGGCCACAAGGCGGCAGCATTTCTCCTTTACCAAATCTGGTTACTAGGGCAACAGAGCCTTACTGGAAGTGGTGTTCTAGGTTGTAAATTAGAATGGAATGTGCGAGGACAAAGCCCTTTAAGTTTATGTCTCATTATTTCTTCTTGGTATTTTTAACTTAATTTTTATTTTTTATCACAGCAAACTTGATTACAATGTTTTGTTTGTTCTAGGTGTGCAAGATGGGGTTCTTTCACACATATACATATATCTATTGTTCTTCGGATCCTTTTCCCATGTAGGTTATGACACAATGTTGAGTAGTCTTCCCTTGGTGTTGCGTAGGTCTTTGGTGATTATGTATTTCACATGTGTTTGTATGTCTCTGTTAACCTCAATATGGTAATGTATCCAATCCTCACACCTTTCCATTTGGTGAACCATAAGTTTTTTAAATGAATCTATGATAGTGTTTGTCTGTGGAAATATCTTTGTTTGTATCATTTTTTAGGTAACCCCTATATGTGATATGATAGGATATGTGCCTTTCGCTTTCTCACTTACTCCAAGTTGCGTGATTACTTCTAGACTCATCTACGGTGCTGCAAATGGCATTGTTTCATTTTTTCACTAGCTCATATTCCATCTATACAGGTAGCAGTTCTTCTTTGTCCACCCATCTGTCGGTGGACTTTTTGGTTACTTCCATATCTTGGCTATTGTAATACTATGGAATGCAGATTTGCGTGGCTGTGTCCTTCCAATTCTGTCTTCTTAGTTTATAGGTCCAGGAATAGGTCTGCTGGATCATATGGTAGCTCAATGTTTACCTTTTAAAGGCACCTCTGTTCTGTTCTCCTTAGTGGCTCTTTCCAGGTTACGTCCCACTTAAAGTGGAGGGCATGTATTTCTTCCCAGCACCTTCAGGATTTTTTCTTTGTAGTTTTTGCTGATGGTTATTCTGAGTGGTGTGAGCTGATACCTCTTTGTGGTTGAATTTGCATGTGTCTCATAATGCGTTGAAATTGAGCCTTCAGACATGTCCTTTTTATTTTTCCAGCTGTGATTAGAGCTTATTTCTTCAAAGTGTTTTCTTAAAGTATGTGTCACCATTTGAAATATTTTGGCCATTATCTCCCTCAAGACATTTTGAGGGTAGGTTTCATTTACAGCCCTGCAGTACTTGTTCATATGAAGTGACCATTAGCTCAGGCTTTAAACCTGCTTTTGCAGGTAACGGCCAGAGAGCGGCAGCCTTTCTACGTTCCCCTTGCTGGTACTAGGGAAACAGACCTACCGTCCAGTGGTGTTTTTCGGTTATAAATTAGAGTGCAATGTGCGCGGATAAACCCACAAATGTTGATGTCTCCTTGCTTTTGTTTGTTTTTAAATTTAATTTATATTTATTATTAGAGTAATATTCCATTGTGTACGTGGACCACTTCTTCTTGGTGCATTCCTCGGTTGATGGACATTTTCATTGCTTCCAAGTGCTGGCTATGGTAAATCTTGCTGGCGTACAGATTTGCCAGCCTGTGACTTTTTGATTCTCATTTTCTCAGGTGATTGGCCAAGCAGTGGTTGTGATTGATTGACTGGTAGCTCAATGTTTCCCTTTTCGAAGCACCTACATTGTGTTTTCATTAGTGGCTCTTTACATGCCCCCCCTTACAACCGAGGGTACGCATTTCTCCACACTCCCTTCACCTTTTATTTTTTGCAGCATTTTTCCTAATGGCCATTCTGACTGCTGTGAGCTGATAGGTTTTTGTAATATGGGTATGCATGTCATTAAAATTTTTAAAATTCGTCATATTCCTACCCCTTTTGCTTTTCTCTTAAAAGAAAAAAACCGTGAGTACAATATAGCTCTTGAAATTGTCTTCTTCGAAGGTTGCCCTATTGTGAAGTTTTTGGTCGATTTTTGATCCCAGAAATTTTCTGGAGGGCAGGTGTCATTTACAGAACTGCAAGTTGGTGAAAATTTAGTGACCTTTTGCAGTGGGTTCAAAGCTGCTGTTGTGGGAAACGGCCACAAGGAGGTAGCATTTCTCCATTCCCCAATCTGGGTACTAGGGCAGCAGAGCCTTTCTGGAAGTCATTGTCCTAGGTTGTAAATTAGAATGGAATTTGCCAGGAGAAGTCCCCATAAGTTTATGTCTCATTACTTCTTCTTGGTTTTTACAATTTTTTTAATCTGGGTAAAGTTTAGAATATTGTTTGTCTTTGGTGTACACAATCTGGTTCATCTGTACATTATGTATGTCTATTAATGTACAGATACTCTTCCCATGTAAAATATTACAGTGTTCCGTCGACCTCCCTTGTTATATGTTCGGTCTTTTTGATACATGTATATAATATGTATTTGTATATGTAGAGTAACACTAATCTTCATTTCTCAATTTCCCCCCTCCTTTCCTTTCAGATGAGCATAGTTTGTTTTCTAAGCCTGTGAGTGTCTTTCTCTTTGGAAATATGTTCATCTGTGTCAGTTATTAGATAATGCCATAAGTGATAATATAGGATATAGGTCTATTGCTTTCCGACCTACTTCATGTTTTGTGAATATCTCCAGGCTCATCTATGGTGCCTCAAAGAGCAGTGCTTCAATGTTTTCCATGGCTAATATTCCATTGTGTACATGGACCACTTCTTCTTGGTGCATTCCTCTGTTGATGGACATTTTCGTTGCTTCCAAGTGTTGCCTATGGTAAATATTGCTGGAGTGCAGGATTGCCAGCCTGTGATTTTTGATTTTCATTTTCTCAGGTTTTAGACCCAGCAGTGGGTATGATTGATTCACTGGTATGGTAGGTCAACGTTTACCTTTTCAAGGCACCTCAGTTGTGCTTTCATTAGTGGCTCTTACCACGTCCCCCTTAGAATCGAGGGTACGCATTTCTCCACAATCACGTCAGCATTTATTGTTTGCAGCATTCTTGTTGATGGCCGTTCTGACTGGTATGAGCTGATAGGTTTTTGTAATTTGGGTTTACATGTCTGTAAAAATTCCTACAATTCATCATTTTTCCACGGCTTTTTCTTTTCTGTTAAAAGAAAAAAGAAAAAAGTGTGACTATAATATACCTCTTCAAATTTTCTTTTTGGAAGGTTGCACACTGGAAATTTTGGGTCGATTTTCGACCTCAGTACCTTTTGGAGGGCCGGTGTCATTTACAGAACTGCAATTGGTGAATATTTAGTGACCTTTTGCAGTGGGTTTAAAGCTGCTGTTGTGGGAAACGGCCACAAGGATGCAGCATTTCTCCATTCCCAAATCTGGGTACTAGTGCAGCAGAGCCGTTCTGGAAGTTCTTTGCCTAGGTTTTAAATTTGGATGGAATGTGCCAGGAAAACCCCCCATAAGTTTATGTCTCATTACTCCTAGTTCGTTGTTTTAATTTTTTCAATTGGGGTAATGGTTAGAATGTTGCTCGTCCAAGGTGTACACACTCTGGTTTATCTACATATTCTATATAACTATTTATGTAGAGATCCTCTTCCCGTGTAAATTATTACAGAGTGTTCCGTAAACCTTCTTTGCTATATGGTCTGTCTTTTTGATATATGTATATAATATGTATTTGTATACATATGGTAACGCTAATCTTCATTTATCCACTTCCCCCACCTTTCCTTTTAGATAAGCATAGTTTTTTTTAATAAGTCTGTGATTGACTTTCTCTGTGGAAATATGTTCATTTGTGTCAGTTATTAGATAACGCCTATAAGTGATATCATAGGATATAGGACTTTTGCTTTCCGACTTACCTCATGTTCTGTGATTATCTCCAAGATCATCTATGGTGCCTCAAAGAGCACTGTTTCATTGTTTTCCATAGCTAGTATTCATTGTGTACATGGACGACTTCTTCTTTATCCTTTCTTCTGTTGATGGACATTTTGGTTGCTTCACTGTCTTGTCTATTGTGAATCAGGCTGCAGTGCAGCTTTTGCAGCCTGGGTCTTCTTCATTCTGGTCTTCTCAGGTGACAGGACCACTGGTGCGCCTGCTGGATTGAATGGTACCTCAATTTTTCCTTTTAAACGCAGCTCCTTTCTGTTCTCATTATTAACGTTTAACCCTCTTACATCTCACCAGCAGCTAGAGGGTACACAGTTCTCTAAAACCACTTCAGCATTTATTGTTTGTAGTCCTTTTGCCAATGGTCAGTCGACTGGTGTGAGTTGAAAACTTTTTGTAGATTAGATTGCATGAGTCTAATACTTCCTGAGGTTGAGCTTTTATCCATTTTCCTTTCTTTAAAAAGAGGGTGAGTAAAATTTGCCTCTTCATACTATCTTCTTGAAAATTCTGCCTGTTTTGACTTTTTTTTTATCCATTCCCTACCTCAGCACAATTTTGAGGGCAGGTGTCCTTTACAGCCCTGAGTCCTTGTGAATGATAAGTGACCATTAGCTGTGGGTTAAAAGCTGCTCTTGCGGGAATCGGCCACAAGGCGGCAGCATTTCTCCTTTACCAAATCTGGTTACTAGGGCAACAGAGCCTTACTGGAAGTGGTGTTCTAGGTTGTAAATTAGAATGGAATGTGCGAGGACAAAGCCCTTTAAGTTTATGTCTCATTATTTCTTCTTGGTATTTTTAACTTAATTTTTATTTTTTATCACAGCAAACTTGATTACAATGTTTTGTTTGTTCTAGGTGTGCAAGATGGGGTTCTTTCACACATATACATATATCTATTGTTCTTCGGATTCTTTTCCCATGTAGGTTATGACACAATGTTGAGTAGTCTTCCCTTGGTATTGCGTAGGTCTTTGGTGATTATGTATTTCACATGTGTTTGTATGTCTCTGTTAACCTCAATATGGTAATGTATCCAATCCTCACACCTTTCCAGTTGGTGAACCATAAGTTTTTTAAATGAATCTATGATAGTGTTTGTCTGTGGAAATATCTTTGTTTGTATCATTTTTTAGGTAACCCCTATATGTGATATGATAGGATATGTGCCTTTCGCTTTCTCACTTACTCCAAGTTGCGTGATTACTTCTAGACTCATCTACGGTGCTGCAAATGGCATTGTTCCATTTTTTCACTAGCTCATATTCCATCTATACAGGTAGCAGTTCTTCTTTGTCCACCCATCTGTCGGTGGACTTTTTGGTTACTTCCATATCTTGGCTATTGTAATACTATGGAATGCAGATTTGCGTGGCTGCGTCCTTCCAATTCTGTCTTCTTAGTTTATAGGTCCAGGAATAGGTCTGCTGGATCATATGGTAGCTCAATGTTTACCTTTTAAAGGCACCTCTGTTCTGTTCTCCTTAGTGGCTCTTTCCAGGTTACGTCCCACTTAAAGTGGAGGGCATGTATTTCTTCCCAGCACCTTCAGGATTTTTTCTTTGTAGTTTTTGCTGATGGTTATTCTGAGTGGTGTGAGCTGATACCTCTTTGTGGTTGAATTTGCATGTGTCTCATAATGCGTTGAAATTGAGCCTTCAGACATGTCCTTTTTATTTTTCCAGCTGTGATTAGAGCTTATTTCTTCAAAGTGTTTTCTTAAAGTATGTGTCACCATTTGAAATATTTTGGCCATTATCTCCCTCAAGACATTTTGAGGGTAGGTTTCATTTACAGCCCTGCAGTACTTGTTCATATGAAGTGACCATTAGCTCAGGCTTTAAACCTGCTTTTGCAGGTAACGGCCAGAGAGCGGCAGCCTTTCTACGTTCCCCTTGCTGGTACTAGGGAAACAGACCTACCGTCCAGTGGTGTTTTTCGGTTATAAATTAGAGTGCAATGTGCGCGGATAAACACACAAATGTTGATGTCTCCTTGCTTTTGTTTGTTTTTAAATTTAATTTATATTTATTATTAGAGTAATATTCCATTGTGTACGTGGACCACTTCTTCTTGGTGCATTCCTCGGTTGATGGACATTTTCATTGCTTCCAAGTGCTGGCTATGGTAAATCTTGCTGGCGTACAGATTTGCCAGCCTGTGACTTTTTGATTCTCATTTTCTCAGGTGATTGGCCAAGTAGTGGTTGTGATTGATTGACTGGTAGCTCAATGTTTCCCTTTTCGAAGCACCTACATTGTGTTTTCATTAGTGGCTCTTTACATGCCCCCCCTTACAACCGAGGGTACGCATTTCTCCACACTCCCTTCACCTTTTATTTTTTGCAGCATTTTTCCTAATGGCCATTCTGACTGCTGTGAGCTGATAGGTTTTTGTAATATGGGTATGCATGTCATTAAAATTTTTAAAATTCGTCATATTCCTACCCCTTTCGCTTTTCTCTTAAAAGAAAAAAACCGTGAGTACAATATAGCTCTTGAAATTGTCTTCTTCGAAGGTTGCCCTATTGTGAAGTTTTTGGTCGATTTTTGATCCCAGAAATTTTCTGGAGGGCAGGTGTCATTTACAGAACTGCAAGTTGGTGAAAATTTAGTGACCTTTTGCAGTGGGTTCAAAGCTGCTGTTGTGGGAAACGGCCACAAGGAGGTAGCATTTCTCCATTCCCCAATCTGGGTACTAGGGCAGCAGAGCCTTTCTGGAAGTCATTGTCCTAGGTTGTAAATTAGAATGGAATTTGCCAGGAGAAGTCCCCATAAGTTTATGTCTCATTACTTCTTCTTGGTTTTTACAATTTTTTTAATCTGGGTAAAGTTTAGAATATTGTTTGTCTTTGGTGTACACAATCTGGTTCATCTGTACATTATGTATGTCTATTAATGTACAGATACTCTTCCCATGTAAAATATTACAGTGTTCCGTCGACCTCCCTTGTTATATGTTCGGTCTTTTTGATACATGTATATAATATGTATTTGTATATGTATAGTAACACTAATCTTCATTTCTCAATTTCCCCCCTCCTTTCCTTTCAGATGAGCATAGTTTGTTTTCTAAGCCTGTGAGTGTCTTTCTCTTTGGAAATATGTTCATCTGTGTCAGTTATTAGATAATGCCATAAGTGATAATATAGGATATAGGTCTATTGCTTTCCGACCTACTTCATGTTTTGTGAATATCTCCAGGCTCATCTATGGTGCCTCAAAGAGCAGTGCTTCAATGTTTTCCATGGCTAATATTCCATTGTGTACATGGACCACTTCTTCTTGGTGCATTCCTCTGTTGATGGACATTTTCGTTGCTTCCAAGTGTTGCCTATGGTAAATATTGCTGGAGTGCAGGATTGCCAGCCTGTGATTTTTGATTTTCATTTTCTCAGGTTTTAGACCCAGCAGTGGGTATGATTGATTCACTGGTATGGTAGGTCAACGTTTACCTTTTCAAGGCACCTCAGTTGTGCTTTCATTAGTGGCTCTTACCACGTCCCCCTTAGAATCGAGGGTACGCATTTCTCCACAATCACGTCAGCATTTATTGTTTGCAGCATTCTTGTTGATGGCCGTTCTGACTGGTATGAGCTGATAGGTTTTTGTAATTTGGGTTTACATGTCTGTAAAAATTCCTACAATTCATCATTTTTCCACGGCTTTTTCTTTTCTGTTAAAAGAAAAAAGAAAAAAGTGTGACTATAATATACCTCTTCAAATTTTCTTTTTGGAAGGTTGCACACTGGAAATTTTTGGTCGATTTTCGACCTCAGTACCTTTTGGAGGGCCGGTGTCATTTACAGACCTGCAATTGGTGAATATTTAGTGACCTTTTGCAGTGGGTTTAAAGCTGCTCTTGTGGGAAACGGCCACAAGGATGCAGCATTTCTCCATTCCCCAATCTGGGTACTAGGGCAGCAGAGCCGTTCTGGAAGTTGTTTGCCTAGGTTTTAAATTTGGAGGGAATGTGCCAGGAAAACCCCCCATAAGTTTATGTCTCATTACTCCTAGTTCGTTGTTTTAATTTTTTCAATTGGGGTAATGGTTAGAATGTTGCTCGTCCAAGGTGTACACACTCTGGTTCATCTACATATTCTATATAAATATTTATGTAGAGATCCTCTTCCCGTGTAAATTATTACAGAGTGTTCCGTAATCCTTCCTTGCTATATGGTTGGTCTTTTGGATATATGTATATAATATATATTTGTATACATATGGTAACGCTAATCTTCATTTATCCATTCCCCCCACCTTTCCTTTTAGATAAGCATAGTTTTTTTTAATAAGTCTGTGATTGACTTTCTGTGTGGAAATATGTACATTTGTGTCAGTTATTAGATAACGCCTATAAGTGATATCATAGGATATAGGACTTTTGCTTTCCGACTTACCTCATGTTCTGTGATTATCTCCAAGATCATCTATGGTGCCTCAAAGAGCAGTGTTTCATGGTTTTCCATGGCTAGTATTCATTGTGTACATGGACCACTTCTTCTTTATCCTTTCATCTGTTGATGGACATTTTGGTTGCTTCACTGTCTTTTCTATTGTGAATCAGGCTGCAGTGCAGCTTTTGCAGCCCAGGTCTTCTTCATTCTGGTCTTCTCAGGTGAGAGGCCCATTGGTGCGCCTGCTGGATTGAATGGTACCTCAATTTTTCCTTTTAAACGCAGCTCCTTTCTGTTCTCATTATTAGCATTTAACCCTCTTACATCTCACCAGCAGCTAGAGGGTACACAGTTCTCTAAAACCTCTTCAGCATTTATTGTTTGTAGACTTTTTGCCAAAGGTCATTCGACTGGTGGAAGTTGAAAAGTTTTTGTAGATTAGATTGCATGAGTCTAATACTTCCTGAGGCTGAGCTTTTATCCATTTTCCTTTCTTTAAAAAGAGAGTGAGTAAAACTTACCTCTTCATACTATCTTCGTGAACATTTTGCCTGTTTTGAATTCTTTTATCGATTCCCTACCTCAGCACAATTTTGAGGGCAGGTGTCCTTTACAGCCCTGAGTCCTTGTGAATGATAAGTGACCATTAGCTGTGGGTTAAAAGCTGCTCTTGCGGGAATCGGCCACAAGGCGGCAGCATTTCTCCTTTACCAAATCTGGTTACTAGGGCAACAGAGCCTTACTGGAAGTGGTGTTCTAGGTTGTAAATTAGAATGGAATGTGCGAGGACAAAGCCCTTTAAGTTTATGTCTCATTATTTCTTCTTGGTATTTTTAACTTAATTTTTATTTTTTATCACAGCAAACTTGATTACAATGTTTTGTTTGTTCTAGGTGTGCAAGATGGGGTTCTTTCACACATATACATATATCTATTGTTCTTCGGATCCTTTTCCCATGTAGGTTATGACACAATGTTGAGTAGTCTTCCCTTGGTATTGCGTAGGTCTTTGGTGATTATGTATTTCACATGTGTTTGTATGTCTCTGTTAACCTCAATATGGTAATGTATCCAATCCTCACACCTTTCCATTTGGTGAACCATAAGTTTTTTAAATGAATCTATGATAGTGTTTGTCTGTGGAAATATCTTTGTTTGTATCATTTTTTAGGTAACCCCTATATGTGATATGATAGGATATGTGTCTTTCGCTTTCTCACTTACTCCAAGTTGCGTGATTACTTCTAGACTCATCTACGGTGCTGCAAATGGCATTGTTTCATTTTTTCACTAGCTCATATTCCATCTATACAGGTAGCAGTTCTTCTTTGTCCACCCATCTGTCGGTGGACTTTTTGGTTACTTCCATATCTTGGCTATTGTAATACTATGGAATGCAGATTTGCGTGGCTGTGTCCTTCCAATTCTGTCTTCTTAGTTTATAGGTCCAGGAATAGGTCTGCTGGATCATATGGTAGCTCAATGTTTACCTTTTAAAGGCACCTCTGTTCTGTTCTCCTTAGTGGCTCTTTCCAGGTTACGTCCCACTTAAAGTGGAGGGCATGTATTTCTTCCCAGCACCTTCAGGATTTTTTCTTTGTAGTTTTTGCTGATGGTTATTCTGAGTGGTGTGAGCTGATACCTCTTTGTGGTTGAATTTGCATGTGTCTCATAATGCGTTGAAATTGAGCCTTCAGACATGTCCTTTTTATTTTTCCAGCTGTGATTAGAGCTTATTTCTTCAAAGTGTTTTCTTAAAGTATGTGTCACCATTTGAAATATTTTGGCCATTATCTCCCTCAAGACATTTTGAGGGTAGGTTTCATTTACAGCCCTGCAGTACTTGTTCATATGAAGTGACCATTAGCTCAGGCTTTAAACCTGCTTTTGCAGGTAACGGCCAGAGAGCGGCAGCCTTTCTACGTTCCCCTTGCTGGTACTAGGGAAACAGACCTACCGTCCAGTGGTGTTTTTCGGTTATAAATTAGAGTGCAATGTGCGCGGATAAACACACAAATGTTGATGTCTCCTTGCTTTTGTTTGTTTTTAAATTTAATTTATATTTATTATTAGAGTAATATTCCATTGTGTACGTGGACCACTTCTTCTTGGTGCATTCCTCGGTTGATGGACATTTTCATTGCTTCCAAGTGCTGGCTATGGTAAATCTTGCTGGCGTACAGATTTGCCAGCCTGTGACTTTTTGATTCTCATTTTCTCAGGTGATTGGCCAAGCAGTGGTTGTGATTGATTGACTGGTAGCTCAATGTTTCCCTTTTCGAAGCACCTACATTGTGTTTTCATTAGTGGCTCTTTACATGCCCCCCCTTACAACCGAGGGTACGCATTTCTCCACACTCCCTTCACCTTTTATTTTTTGCAGCATTTTTCCTAATGGCCATTCTGACTGCTGTGAGCTGATAGGTTTTTGTAATATGGGTATGCATGTCATTAAAATTTTTAAAATTCGTCATATTCCTACCCCTTTCGCTTTTCTCTTAAAAGAAAAAAACCGTGAGTACAATATAGCTCTTGAAATTGTCTTCTTCGAAGGTTGCCCTATTGTGAAGTTTTTGGTCGATTTTTGATCCCAGAAATTTTCTGGAGGGCAGGTGTCATTTACAGAACTGCAAGTTGGTGAAAATTTAGTGACCTTTTGCAGTGGGTTCAAAGCTGCTGTTGTCGAAATGGCCACAAGGAGGTAGCATTTCTCCATTCCCCAATCTGGGTACTAGGGCAGCAGAGCCTTTCTGGAAGTCATTGTCCTAGGTTGTAAATTAGAATGGAATTTGCCAGGAGAAGTCCCCATAAGTTTATGTCTCATTACTTCTTCTTGGTTTTTACAATTTTTTTAATCTGGGTAAAGTTTAGAATATTGTTTGTCTTTGGTGTACACAATCTGGTTCATCTGTACATTATGTATGTCTATTAATGTACAGATACTCTTCCCATGTAAAATATTACAGTGTTCCGTCGACCTCCCTTGTTATATGTTCGGTCTTTTTGATACATGTATATAATATGTATTTGTATATGTAGAGTAACACTAATCTTCATTTCTCAATTTCCCACCTCCTTTCCTTTCAGATGAGCATAGTTTGTTTTCTAAGCCTGTGAGTGTCTTTCTCTTTGGAAATATGTTCATCTGTGTCAGTTATTAGATAATGCCATAAGTGATAATATAGGATATAGGTCTATTGCTTTCCGACCTACTTCATGTTTTGTGAATATCTCCAGGCTCATCTATGGTGCCTCAAAGAGCAGTGCTTCAATGTTTTCCATGGCTAATATTCCATTGTGTACATGGACCACTTCTTCTTGGTGCATTCCTCTGTTGATGGACATTTTCGTTGCTTCCAAGTGTTGCCTATGGTAAATATTGCTGGAGTGCAGGATTGCCAGCCTGTGATTTTTGATTTTCATTTTCTCAGGTTTTAGACCCAGCAGTGGGTATGATTGATTCACTGGTATGGTAGGTCAACGTTTACCTTTTCAAGGCACCTCAGTTGTGCTTTCATTAGTGGCTCTTACCACGTCCCCCTTAGAATCGAGGGTACGCATTTCTCCACAATCACGTCAGCATTTATTGTTTGCAGCATTCTTGTTGATGGCCGTTCTGACTGGTATGAGCTGATAGGTTTTTGTAATTTGGGTTTACAT
This sequence comes from Balaenoptera physalus, assembly GCF_965194825.1. Classification (NCBI taxonomy): domain Eukaryota; kingdom Metazoa; phylum Chordata; class Mammalia; order Artiodactyla; family Balaenopteridae; genus Balaenoptera; species Balaenoptera physalus. The sequence continues at coordinate 276,572 of NW_028125676.1, read as the reverse complement.
GTCTGTAAAAATTCCTACAATTCATCATTTTTCCACGGCTTTTTCTTTTCTGTTAAAAGAAAAAAGAAAAAAGTGTGACTATAATATACCTCTTCAAATTTTCTTTTTGGAAGGTTGCACACTGGAAATTTTTGGTCGATTTTCGACCTCAGTACCTTTTGGAGGGCCGGTGTCATTTACAGAACTGCAATTGGTGAATATTTAGTGACCTTTTGCAGTGGGTTTAAAGCTGCTGTTGTGGGAAACGGCCACAAGGATGCAGCATTTCTCCATTCCCAAATCTGGGTACTAGTGCAGCAGAGCCGTTCTGGAAGTTCTTTGCCTAGGTTTTAAATTTGGATGGAATGTGCCAGGAAAACCCCCCATAAGTTTATGTCTCATTACTCCTAGTTCGTTGTTTTAATTTTTTCAATTGGGGTAATGGTTAGAATGTTGCTCGTCCAAGGTGTACACACTCTGGTTTATCTACATATTCTATATAACTATTTATGTAGAGATCCTCTTCCCGTGTAAATTATTACAGAGTGTTCCGTAAACCTTCTTTGCCATATGGTCTGTCTTTTTGATATATGTATATAATATGTATTTGTATACATATGGTAACGCTAATCTTCATTTATCCACTTCCCCCACCTTTCCTTTTAGATAAGCATAGTTTTTTTTAATAAGTCTGTGATTGACTTTCTCTGTGGAAATATGTTCATTTGTGTCAGTTATTAGATAACGCCTATAAGTGATATCATAGGATATAGGACTTTTGCTTTCCGACTTACCTCATGTTCTGTGATTATCTCCAAGATCATCTATGGTGCCTCAAAGAGCACTGTTTCATTGTTTTCCATAGCTAGTATTCATTGTGTACATGGACGACTTCTTCTTTATCCTTTCTTCTGTTGATGGACATTTTGGTTGCTTCACTGTCTTGTCTATTGTGAATCAGGCTGCAGTGCAGCTTTTGCAGCCTGGGTCTTCTTCATTCTGGTCTTCTCAGGTGAGAGGACCACTGGTGCGCCTGCTGGATTGAATGGTACCTCAATTTTTCCTTTTAAACGCAGCTCCTTTCTGTTCTCATTATTAACGTTTAACCCTCTTACATCTCACCAGCAGCTAGAGGGTACACAGTTCTCTAAAACCACTTCAGCATTTATTGTTTGTAGTCCTTTTGCCAATGGTCAGTCGACTGGTGTGAGTTGAAAACTTTTTGTAGATTAGATTGCATGAGTCTAATACTTCCTGAGGTTGAGCTTTTATCCATTTTCCTTTCTTTAAAAAGAGGGTGAGTAAAATTTGCCTCTTCATACTATCTTCTTGAAAATTCTGCCTGTTTTGACTTTTTTTTATCCATTCCCTACCTCAGCACAATTTTGAGGGCAGGTGTCCTTTACAGCCCTGAGTCCTTGTGAATGATAAGTGACCATTAGCTGTGGGTTAAAAGCTGCTCTTGCGGGAATCGGCCACAAGGCGGCAGCATTTCTCCTTTACCAAATCTGGTTACTAGGGCAACAGAGCCTTACTGGAAGTGGTGTTCTAGGTTGTAAATTAGAATGGAATGTGCGAGGACAAAGCCCTTTAAGTTTATGTCTCATTATTTCTTCTTGGTATTTTTAACTTAATTTTTATTTTTTATCACAGCAAACTTGATTACAATGTTTTGTTTGTTCTAGGTGTGCAAGATGGGGTTCTTTCACACATATACATATATCTATTGTTCTTCGGATCCTTTTCCCATGTAGGTTATGACACAATGTTGAGTAGTCTTCCCTTGGTGTTGCGTAGGTCTTTGGTGATTATGTATTTCACATGTGTTTGTATGTCTCTGTTAACCTCAATATGGTAATGTATCCAATCCTCACACCTTTCCATTTGGTGAACCATAAGTTTTTTAAATGAATCTATGATAGTGTTTGTCTGTGGAAATATCTTTGTTTGTATCATTTTTTAGGTAACCCCTATATGTGATATGATAGGATATGTGCCTTTCGCTTTCTCACTTACTCCAAGTTGCGTGATTACTTCTAGACTCATCTACGGTGCTGCAAATGGCATTGTTTCATTTTTTCACTAGCTCATATTCCATCTATACAGGTAGCAGTTCTTCTTTGTCCACCCATCTGTCGGTGGACTTTTTGGTTACTTCCATATCTTGGCTATTGTAATACTATGGAATGCAGATTTGCGTGGTTGTGTCCTTCCAATTCTGTCTTCTTAGTTTATAGGTCCAGGAATAGGTCTGCTGGATCATATGGTAGCTCAATGTTTACCTTTTAAAGGCACCTCTGTTCTGTTCTCCTTAGTGGCTCTTTCCAGGTTACGTCCCACTTAAAGTGGAGGGCATGTATTTCTTCCCAGCACCTTCAGGATTTTTTCTTTGTAGTTTTTGCTGATGGTTATTCTGAGTGGTGTGAGCTGATACCTCTTTGTGGTTGAATTTGCATGTGTCTCATAATGCGTTGAAATTGAGCCTTCAGACATGTCCTTTTTATTTTTCCAGCTGTGATTAGAGCTTATTTCTTCAAAGTGTTTTCTTAAAGTATGTGTCACCATTTGAAATATTTTGGCCATTATCTCCCTCAAGACATTTTGAGGGTAGGTTTCATTTACAGCCCTGCAGTACTTGTTCATATGAAGTGACCATTAGCTCAGGCTTTAAACCTGCTTTTGCAGGTAACGGCCAGAGAGCGGCAGCCTTTCTACGTTCCCCTTGCTGGTACTAGGGAAACAGACCTACCGTCCAGTGGTGTTTTTCGGTTATAAATTAGAGTGCAATGTGCGCGGATAAACCCACAAATGTTGATGTCTCCTTGCTTTTGTTTGTTTTTAAATTTAATTTATATTTATTATTAGAGTAATATTCCATTGTGTACGTGGACCACTTCTTCTTGGTGCATTCCTCGGTTGATGGACATTTTCATTGCTTCCAAGTGCTGGCTATGGTAAATCTTGCTGGCATACAGATTTGCCAGCCTGTGACTTTTTGATTCTCATTTTCTCAGGTGATTGGCCAAGCAGTGGTTGTGATTGATTGACTGGTAGCTCAATGTTTCCCTTTTCGAAGCACCTACATTGTGTTTTCATTAGTGGCTCTTTACATGCCCCCCCTTACAACCGAGGGTACGCATTTCTCCACACTCCCTTCACCTTTTATTTTTTGCAGCATTTTTCCTAATGGCCATTCTGACTGCTGTGAGCTGATAGGTTTTTGTAATATGGGTATGCATGTCATTAAAATTTTTAAAATTCGTCATATTCCTACCCCTTTCGCTTTTCTCTTAAAAGAAAAAAACCGTGAGTACAATATAGCTCTTGAAATTGTCTTCTTCGAAGGTTGCCCTATTGTGAAGTTTTTGGTCGATTTTTGATCCCAGAAATTTTCTGGAGGGCAGGTGTCATTTACAGAACTGCAAGTTGGTGAAAATTTAGTGACCTTTTGCAGTGGGTTCAAAGCTGCTGTTGTCGAAATGGCCACAAGGAGGTAGCATTTCTCCATTCCCCAATCTGGGTACTAGGGCAGCAGAGCCTTTCTGGAAGTCATTGTCCTAGGTTGTAAATTAGAATGGAATTTGCCAGGAGAAGTCCCCATAAGTTTATGTCTCATTACTTCTTCTTGGTTTTTACAATTTTTTTAATCTGGGTAAAGTTTAGAATATTGTTTGTCTTTGGTGTACACAATCTGGTTCATCTGTACATTATGTATGTCTATTAATGTACAGATACTCTTCCCATGTAAAATATTACAGTGTTCCGTCAACCTCCCTTGTTATATGTTCGGTCTTTTTGATACATGTATATAATATGTATTTGTATATGTAGAGTAACACTAATCTTCATTTCTCAATTTCCCCCCTCCTTTCCTTTCAGATGAGCATAGTTTGTTTTCTAAGCCTGTGAGTGTCTTTCTCTTTGGAAATATGTTCATCTGTGTCAGTTATTAGATAATGCCATAAGTGATAATATAGGATATAGGTCTATTGCTTTCCGACCTACTTCATGTTTTGTGAATATCTCCAGGCTCATCTATGGTGCCTCAAAGAGCAGTGCTTCAATGTTTTCCATGGCTAATATTCCATTGTGTACATGGACCACTTCTTCTTGGTGCATTCCTCTGTTGATGGACATTTTCGTTGCTTCCAAGTGTTGCCTATGGTAAATATTGCTGGAGTGCAGGATTGCCAGCCTGTGATTTTTGATTTTCATTTTCTCAGGTTTTAGACCCAGCAGTGGGTATGATTGATTCACTGGTATGGTAGGTCAACGTTTACCTTTTCAAGGCACCTCAGTTGTGCTTTCATTAGTGGCTCTTACCACGTCCCCCTTAGAATCGAGGGTACGCATTTCTCCACAATCACGTCAGCATTTATTGTTTGCAGCATTCTTGTTGATGGCCGTTCTGACTGGTATGAGCTGATAGGTTTTTGTAATTTGGGTTTACATGTCTGTAAAAATTCCTACAATTCATCATTTTTCCACGGCTTTTTCTTTTCTGTTAAAAGAAAAAAGAAAAAAGTGTGACTATAATATACCTCTTCAAATTTTCTTTTTGGAAGGTTGCACACTGGAAATTTTTGGTCGATTTTCGACCTCAGTACCTTTTGGAGGGCCGGTGTCATTTACAGAACTGCAATTGGTGAATATTTAGTGACCTTTTGCAGTGGGTTTAAAGCTGCTGTTGTGGGAAACGGCCACAAGGATGCAGCATTTCTCCATTCCCAAATCTGGGTACTAGTGCAGCAGAGCCGTTCTGGAAGTTCTTTGCCTAGGTTTTAAATTTGGATGGAATGTGCCAGGAAAACCCCCCATAAGTTTATGTCTCATTACTCCTAGTTCGTTGTTTTAATTTTTTCAATTGGGGTAATGGTTAGAATGTTGCTCGTCCAAGGTGTACACACTCTGGTTTATCTACATATTCTATATAACTATTTATGTAGAGATCCTCTTCCCGTGTAAATTATTACAGAGTGTTCCGTAAACCTTCTTTGCTATATGGTCTGTCTTTTTGATATATGTATATAATATGTATTTGTATACATATGGTAACGCTAATCTTCATTTATCCACTTCCCCCACCTTTCCTTTTAGATAAGCATAGTTTTTTTTAATAAGTCTGTGATTGACTTTCTCTGTGGAAATATGTTCATTTGTGTCAGTTATTAGATAACGCCTATAAGTGATATCATAGGATATAGGACTTTTGCTTTCCGACTTACCTCATGTTCTGTGATTATCTCCAAGATCATCTATGGTGCCTCAAAGAGCACTGTTTCATTGTTTTCCATAGCTAGTATTCATTGTGTACATGGACGACTTCTTCTTTATCCTTTCTTCTGTTGATGGACATTTTGGTTGCTTCACTGTCTTGTCTATTGTGAATCAGGCTGCAGTGCAGCTTTTGCAGCCTGGGTCTTCTTCATTCTGGTCTTCTCAGGTGAGAGGACCACTGGTGCGCCTGCTGGATTGAATGGTACCTCAATTTTTCCTTTTAAACGCAGCTCCTTTCTGTTCTCATTATTAACGTTTAACCCTCTTACATCTCACCAGCAGCTAGAGGGTACACAGTTCTCTAAAACCACTTCAGCATTTATTGTTTGTAGTCCTTTTGCCAATGGTCAGTCGACTGGTGTGAGTTGAAAACTTTTTGTAGATTAGATTGCATGAGTCTAATACTTCCTGAGGTTGAGCTTTTATCCATTTTCCTTTCTTTAAAAAGAGGGTGAGTAAAATTTGCCTCTTCATACTATCTTCTTGAAAATTCTGCCTGTTTTGACTTTTTTTTATCCATTCCCTACCTCAGCACAATTTTGAGGGCAGGTGTCCTTTACAGCCCTGAGTCCTTGTGAATGATAAGTGACCATTAGCTGTGGGTTAAAAGCTGCTCTTGCGGGAATCGGCCACAAGGCGGCAGCATTTCTCCTTTACCAAATCTGGTTACTAGGGCAACAGAGCCTTACTGGAAGTGGTGTTCTAGGTTGTAAATTAGAATGGAATGTGCGAGGACAAAGCCCTTTAAGTTTATGTCTCATTATTTCTTCTTGGTATTTTTAACTTAATTTTTATTTTTTATCACAGCAAACTTGATTACAATGTTTTGTTTGTTCTAGGTGTGCAAGATGTGGTTCTTTCACACATATACATATATCTATTGTTCTTCGGATCCTTTTCCCATGTAGGTTATGACACAATGTTGAGTAGTCTTCCCTTGGTATTGCGTAGGTCTTTGGTGATTATGTATTTCACATGTGTTTGTATGTCTCTGTTAACCTCAATATGGTAATGTATCCAATCCTCACACCTTTCCATTTGGTGAACCATAAGTTTTTTAAATGAATCTATGATAGTGTTTGTCTGTGGAAATATCTTTGTTTGTATCATTTTTTAGGTAACCCCTATATGTGATATGATAGGATATGTGCCTTTCGCTTTCTCACTTACTCCAAGTTGCGTGATTACTTCTAGACTCATCTACGGTGCTGCAAATGGCATTGTTTCATTTTTTCACTAGCTCATATTCCATCTATACAGGTAGCAGTTCTTCTTTGTCCACCCATCTGTCGGTGGACTTTTTGGTTACTTCCATATCTTGGCTATTGTAATACTATGGAATGCAGATTTGCGTGGCTGTGTCCTTCCAATTCTGTCTTCTTAGTTTATAGGTCCAGGAATAGGTCTGCTGGATCATATGGTAGCTCAATGTTTACCTTTTAAAGGCACCTCTGTTCTGTTCTCCTTAGTGGCTCTTTCCAGGTTACGTCCCACTTAAAGTGGAGGGCATGTATTTCTTCCCAGCACCTTCAGGATTTTTTCTTTGTAGTTTTTGCTGATGGTTATTCTGAGTGGTGTGAGCTGATACCTCTTTGTGGTTGAATTTGCATGTGTCTCATAATGCGTTGAAATTGAGCCTTCAGACATGTCCTTTTTATTTTTCCAGCTGTGATTAGAGCTTATTTCTTCAAAGTGTTTTCTTAAAGTATGTGTCACCATTTGAAATATTTTGGCCATTATCTCCCTCAAGACATTTTGAGGGTAGGTTTCATTTACAGCCCTGCAGTACTTGTTCATATGAAGTGACCATTAGCTCAGGCTTTAAACCTGCTTTTGCAGGTAACGGCCAGAGAGCGGCAGCCTTTCTACGTTCCCCTTGCTGGTACTAGGGAAACAGACCTACCGTCCAGTGGTGTTTTTCGGTTATAAATTAGAGTGCAATGTGCGCGGATAAACACACAAATGTTGATGTCTCCTTGCTTTTGTTTGTTTTTAAATTTAATTTATATTTATTATTAGAGTAATATTCCATTGTGTACGTGGACCACTTCTTCTTGGTGCATTCCTCGGTTGATGGACATTTTCATTGCTTCCAAGTGCTGGCTATGGTAAATCTTGCTGGCGTACAGATTTGCCAGCCTGTGACTTTTTGATTCTCATTTTCTCAGGTGATTGGCCAAGCAGTGGTTGTGATTGATTGACTGGTAGCTCAATGTTTCCCTTTTCGAAGCACCTACATTGTGTTTTCATTAGTGGCTCTTTACATGCCCCCCCTTACAACCGAGGGTACGCATTTCTCCACACTCCCTTCACCTTTTATTTTTTGCAGCATTTTTCCTAATGGCCATTCTGACTGCTGTGAGCTGATAGGTTTTTGTAATATGGGTATGCATGTCATTAAAATTTTTAAAATTCGTCATATTCCTACCCCTTTCGCTTTTCTCTTAAAAGAAAAAAACCGTGAGTACAATATAGCTCTTGAAATTGTCTTCTTCGAAGGTTGCCCTATTGTGAAGTTTTTGGTCGATTTTTGATCCCAGAAATTTTCTGGAGGGCAGGTGTCATTTACAGAACTGCAAGTTGGTGAAAATTTAGTGACCTTTTGCAGTGGGTTCAAAGCTGCTGTTGTCGAAATGGCCACAAGGAGGTAGCATTTCTCCATTCCCCAATCTGGGTACTAGGGCAGCAGAGCCTTTCTGGAAGTCATTGTCCTAGGTTGTAAATTAGAATGGAATTTGCCAGGAGAAGTCCCCATAAGTTTATGTCTCATTACTTCTTCTTGGTTTTTACAATTTTTTTAATCTGGGTAAAGTTTAGAATATTGTTTGTCTTTGGTGTACACAATCTGGTTCATCTGTACATTATGTATGTCTATTAATGTACAGATACTCTTCCCATGTAAAATATTACAGTGTTCCGTCGACCTCCCTTGTTATATGTTCGGTCTTTTTGATACATGTATATAATATGTATTTGTATATGTAGAGTAACACTAATCTTCATTTCTCAATTTCCCACCTCCTTTCCTTTCAGATGAGCATAGTTTGTTTTCTAAGCCTGTGAGTGTCTTTCTCTTTGGAAATATGTTCATCTGTGTCAGTTATTAGATAATGCCATAAGTGATAATATAGGATATAGGTCTATTGCTTTCCGACCTACTTCATGTTTTGTGAATATCTCCAGGCTCATCTATGGTGCCTCAAAGAGCAGTGCTTCAATGTTTTCCATGGCTAATATTCCATTGTGTACATGGACCACTTCTTCTTGGTGCATTCCTCTGTTGATGGACATTTTCGTTGCTTCCAAGTGTTGCCTATGGTAAATATTGCTGGAGTGCAGGATTGCCAGCCTGTGATTTTTGATTTTCATTTTCTCAGGTTTTAGACCCAGCAGTGGGTATGATTGATTCACTGGTATGGTAGGTCAACGTTTACCTTTTCAAGGCACCTCAGTTGTGCTTTCATTAGTGGCTCTTACCACGTCCCCCTTAGAATCGAGGGTACGCATTTCTCCACAATCACGTCAGCATTTATTGTTTGCAGCATTCTTGTTGATGGCCGTTCTGACTGGTATGAGCTGATAGGTTTTTGTAATTTGGGTTTACATGTCTGTAAAAATTCCTACAATTCATCATTTTTCCACGGCTTTTTCTTTTCTGTTAAAAGAAAAAAGAAAAAAGTGTGACTATAATATACCTCTTCAAATTTTCTTTTTGGAAGGTTGCACACTGGAAATTTTTGGTCGATTTTCGACCTCAGTACCTTTTGGAGGGCCGGTGTCATTTACAGAACTGCAATTGGTGAATATTTAGTGACCTTTTGCAGTGGGTTTAAAGCTGCTGTTGTGGGAAACGGCCACAAGGATGCAGCATTTCTCCATTCCCAAATCTGGGTACTAGTGCAGCAGAGCCGTTCTGGAAGTTCTTTGCCTAGGTTTTAAATTTGGATGGAATGTGCCAGGAAAACCCCCCATAAGTTTATGTCTCATTACTCCTAGTTCGTTGTTTTAATTTTTTCAATTGGGGTAATGGTTAGAATGTTGCTCGTCCAAGGTGTACACACTCTGGTTTATCTACATATTCTATATAACTATTTATGTAGAGATCCTCTTCCCGTGTAAATTATTACAGAGTGTTCCGTAAACCTTCTTTGCCATATGGTCTGTCTTTTTGATATATGTATATAATATGTATTTGTATACATATGGTAACGCTAATCTTCATTTATCCACTTCCCCCACCTTTCCTTTTAGATAAGCATAGTTTTTTTTAATAAGTCTGTGATTGACTTTCTCTGTGGAAATATGTTCATTTGTGTCAGTTATTAGATAACGCCTATAAGTGATATCATAGGATATAGGACTTTTGCTTTCCGACTTACCTCATGTTCTGTGATTATCTCCAAGATCATCTATGGTGCCTCAAAGAGCACTGTTTCATTGTTTTCCATAGCTAGTATTCATTGTGTACATGGACGACTTCTTCTTTATCCTTTCTTCTGTTGATGGACATTTTGGTTGCTTCACTGTCTTGTCTATTGTGAATCAGGCTGCAGTGCAGCTTTTGCAGCCTGGGTCTTCTTCATTCTGGTCTTCTCAGGTGAGAGGACCACTGGTGCGCCTGCTGGATTGAATGGTACCTCAATTTTTCCTTTTAAACGCAGCTCCTTTCTGTTCTCATTATTAACGTTTAACCCTCTTACATCTCACCAGCAGCTAGAGGGTACACAGTTCTCTAAAACCACTTCAGCATTTATTGTTTGTAGTCCTTTTGCCAATGGTCAGTCGACTGGTGTGAGTTGAAAACTTTTTGTAGATTAGATTGCATGAGTCTAATACTTCCTGAGGTTGAGCTTTTATCCATTTTCCTTTCTTTAAAAAGAGGGTGAGTAAAATTTGCCTCTTCATACTATCTTCTTGAAAATTCTGCCTGTTTTGACTTTTTTTTATCCATTCCCTACCTCAGCACAATTTTGAGGGCAGGTGTCCTTTACAGCCCTGAGTCCTTGTGAATGATAAGTGACCATTAGCTGTGGGTTAAAAGCTGCTCTTGCGGGAATCGGCCACAAGGCGGCAGCATTTCTCCTTTACCAAATCTGGTTACTAGGGCAACAGAGCCTTACTGGAAGTGGTGTTCTAGGTTGTAAATTAGAATGGAATGTGCGAGGACAAAGCCCTTTAAGTTTATGTCTCATTATTTCTTCTTGGTATTTTTAACTTAATTTTTATTTTTTATCACAGCAAACTTGATTACAATGTTTTGTTTGTTCTAGGTGTGCAAGATGGGGTTCTTTCACACATATACATATATCTATTGTTCTTCGGATCCTTTTCCCATGTAGGTTATGACACAATGTTGAGTAGTCTTCCCTTGGTGTTGCGTAGGTCTTTGGTGATTATGTATTTCACATGTGTTTGTATGTCTCTGTTAACCTCAATATGGTAATGTATCCAATCCTCACACCTTTCCATTTGGTGAACCATAAGTTTTTTAAATGAATCTATGATAGTGTTTGTCTGTGGAAATATCTTTGTTTGTATCATTTTTTAGGTAACCCCTATATGTGATATGATAGGATATGTGCCTTTCGCTTTCTCACTTACTCCAAGTTGCGTGATTACTTCTAGACTCATCTACGGTGCTGCAAATGGCATTGTTTCATTTTTTCACTAGCTCATATTCCATCTATACAGGTAGCAGTTCTTCTTTGTCCACCCATCTGTCGGTGGACTTTTTGGTTACTTCCATATCTTGGCTATTGTAATACTATGGAATGCAGATTTGCGTGGCTGTGTCCTTCCAATTCTGTCTTCTTAGTTTATAGGTCCAGGAATAGGTCTGCTGGATCATATGGTAGCTCAATGTTTACCTTTTAAAGGCACCTCTGTTCTGTTCTCCTTAGTGGCTCTTTCCAGGTTACGTCCCACTTAAAGTGGAGGGCATGTATTTCTTCCCAGCACCTTCAGGATTTTTTCTTTGTAGTTTTTGCTGATGGTTATTCTGAGTGGTGTGAGCTGATACCTCTTTGTGGTTGAATTTGCATGTGTCTCATAATGCGTTGAAATTGAGCCTTCAGACATGTCCTTTTTATTTTTCCAGCTGTGATTAGAGCTTATTTCTTCAAAGTGTTTTCTTAAAGTATGTGTCACCATTTGAAATATTTTGGCCATTATCTCCCTCAAGACATTTTGAGGGTAGGTTTCATTTACAGCCCTGCAGTACTTGTTCATATGAAGTGACCATTAGCTCAGGCTTTAAACCTGCTTTTGCAGGTAACGGCCAGAGAGCGGCAGCCTTTCTACGTTCCCCTTGCTGGTACTAGGGAAACAGACCTACCGTCCAGTGGTGTTTTTCGGTTATAAATTAGAGTGCAATGTGCGCGGATAAACCCACAAATGTTGATGTCTCCTTGCTTTTGTTTGTTTTTAAATTTAATTTATATTTATTATTAGAGTAATATTCCATTGTGTACGTGGACCACTTCTTCTTGGTGCATTCCTCGGTTGATGGACATTTTCATTGCTTCCAAGTGCTGGCTATGGTAAATCTTGCTGGCGTACAGATTTGCCAGCCTGTGACTTTTTGATTCTCATTTTCTCAGGTGATTGGCCAAGCAGTGGTTGTGATTGATTGACTGGTAGCTCAATGTTTCCCTTTTCGAAGCACCTACATTGTGTTTTCATTAGTGGCTCTTTACATGCCCCCCCTTACAACCGAGGGTACGCATTTCTCCACACTCCCTTCACCTTTTATTTTTTGCAGCATTTTTCCTAATGGCCATTCTGACTGCTGTGAGCTGATAGGTTTTTGTAATATGGGTATGCATGTCATTAAAATTTTTAAAATTCGTCATATTCCTACCCCTTTTGCTTTTCTCTTAAAAGAAAAAAACCGTGAGTACAATATAGCTCTTGAAATTGTCTTCTTCGAAGGTTGCCCTATTGTGAAGTTTTTGGTCGATTTTTGATCCCAGAAATTTTCTGGAGGGCAGGTGTCATTTACAGAACTGCAAGTTGGTGAAAATTTAGTGACCTTTTGCAGTGGGTTCAAAGCTGCTGTTGTGGGAAACGGCCACAAGGAGGTAGCATTTCTCCATTCCCCAATCTGGGTACTAGGGCAGCAGAGCCTTTCTGGAAGTCATTGTCCTAGGTTGTAAATTAGAATGGAATTTGCCAGGAGAAGTCCCCATAAGTTTATGTCTCATTACTTCTTCTTGGTTTTTACAATTTTTTTAATCTGGGTAAAGTTTAGAATATTGTTTGTCTTTGGTGTACACAATCTGGTTCATCTGTACATTATGTATGTCTATTAATGTACAGATACTCTTCCCATGTAAAATATTACAGTGTTCCGTCGACCTCCCTTGTTATATGTTCGGTCTTTTTGATACATGTATATAATATGTATTTGTATATGTAGAGTAACACTAATCTTCATTTCTCAATTTCCCCCCTCCTTTCCTTTCAGATGAGCATAGTTTGTTTTCTAAGCCTGTGAGTGTCTTTCTCTTTGGAAATATGTTCATCTGTGTCAGTTATTAGATAATGCCATAAGTGATAATATAGGATATAGGTCTATTGCTTTCCGACCTACTTCATGTTTTGTGAATATCTCCAGGCTCATCTATGGTGCCTCAAAGAGCAGTGCTTCAATGTTTTCCATGGCTAATATTCCATTGTGTACATGGACCACTTCTTCTTGGTGCATTCCTCTGTTGATGGACATTTTCGTTGCTTCCAAGTGTTGCCTATGGTAAATATTGCTGGAGTGCAGGATTGCCAGCCTGTGATTTTTGATTTTCATTTTCTCAGGTTTTAGACCCAGCAGTGGGTATGATTGATTCACTGGTATGGTAGGTCAACGTTTACCTTTTCAAGGCACCTCAGTTGTGCTTTCATTAGTGGCTCTTACCACGTCCCCCTTAGAATCGAGGGTACGCATTTCTCCACAATCACGTCAGCATTTATTGTTTGCAGCATTCTTGTTGATGGCCGTTCTGACTGGTATGAGCTGATAGGTTTTTGTAATTTGGGTTTACATGTCTGTAAAAATTCCTACAATTCATCATTTTTCCACGGCTTTTTCTTTTCTGTTAAAAGAAAAAAGAAAAAAGTGTGACTATAATATACCTCTTCAAATTTTCTTTTTGGAAGGTTGCACACTGGAAATTTTGGGTCGATTTTCGACCTCAGTACCTTTTGGAGGGCCGGTGTCATTTACAGAACTGCAATTGGTGAATATTTAGTGACCTTTTGCAGTGGGTTTAAAGCTGCTGTTGTGGGAAACGGCCACAAGGATGCAGCATTTCTCCATTCCCAAATCTGGGTACTAGTGCAGCAGAGCCGTTCTGGAAGTTCTTTGCCTAGGTTTTAAATTTGGAAGGAATGTGCCAGGCAAACCCCCCATAAGTTTATGTCTCATTACTCCTAGTTTGTTGTTTTAATTTTTTCAATTGGGGTAATGGTTAGAATGTTGCTCGTCCAAGGTGTACACACTCTGGTTTATCTACATATTCTATATAACTATTTATGTAGAGATCCTCTTCCCGTGTAAATTATTACAGAGTGTTCCGTAAACCTTCTTTGCTATATGGTCTGTCTTTTTGATATATGTATATAATATGTATTTGTATACATATGGTAACGCTAATCTTCATTTATCCACTTCCCCCACCTTTCCTTTTAGATAAGCATAGTTTTTTTTAATAAGTCTGTGATTGACTTTCTCTGTGGAAATATGTTCATTTGTGTCAGTTATTAGATAACGCCTATAAGTGATATCATAGGATATAGGACTTTTGCTTTCCGACTTACCTCATGTTCTGTGATTATCTCCAAGATCATCTATGGTGCCTCAAAGAGCACTGTTTCATTGTTTTCCATAGCTAGTATTCATTGTGTACATGGACGACTTCTTCTTTATCCTTTCTTCTGTTGATGGACATTTTGGTTGCTTCACTGTCTTGTCTATTGTGAATCAGGCTGCAGTGCAGCTTTTGCAGCCTGGGTCTTCTTCATTCTGGTCTTCTCAGGTGAGAGGACCACTGGTGCGCCTGCTGGATTGAATGGTACCTCAATTTTTCCTTTTAAACGCAGCTCCTTTCTGTTCTCATTATTAACGTTTAACCCTCTTACATCTCACCAGCAGCTAGAGGGTACACAGTTCTCTAAAACCACTTCAGCATTTATTGTTTGTAGTCCTTTTGCCAATGGTCAGTCGACTGGTGTGAGTTGAAAACTTTTTGTAGATTAGATTGCATGAGTCTAATACTTCCTGAGGTTGAGCTTTTATCCATTTTCCTTTCTTTAAAAAGAGGGTGAGTAAAATTTGCCTCTTCATACTATCTTCTTGAAAATTCTGCCTGTTTTGACTTTTTTTATATCCATTCCCTACCTCAGCACAATTTTGAGGGCAGGTGTCCTTTACAGCCCTGAGTCCTTGTGAATGATAAGTGACCATTAGCTGTGGGTTAAAAGCTGCTCTTGCGGGAATCGGCCACAAGGCGGCAGCATTTCTCCTTTACCAAATCTGGTTACTAGGGCAACAGAGCCTTACTGGAAGTGGTGTTCTAGGTTGTAAATTAGAATGGAATGTGCGAGGACAAAGCCCTTTAAGTTTATGTCTCATTATTTCTTCTTGGTATTTTTAACTTAATTTTTATTTTTTATCACAGCAAACTTGATTACAATGTTTTGTTTGTTCTAGGTGTGCAAGATGGGGTTCTTTCACACATATACATATATCTATTGTTCTTCGGATTCTTTTCCCATGTAGGTTATGACACAATGTTGAGTAGTCTTCCCTTGGTATTGCGTAGGTCTTTGGTGATTATGTATTTCACATGTGTTTGTATGTCTCTGTTAACCTCAATATGGTAATGTATCCAATCCTCACACCTTTCCAGTTGGTGAACCATAAGTTTTTTAAATGAATCTATGATAGTGTTTGTCTGTGGAAATATCTTTGTTTGTATCATTTTTTAGGTAACCCCTATATGTGATATGATAGGATATGTGCCTTTCGCTTTCTCACTTACTCCAAGTTGCGTGATTACTTCTAGACTCATCTACGGTGCTGCAAATGGCATTGTTTCATTTTTTCACTAGCTCATATTCCATCTATACAGGTAGCAGTTCTTCTTTGTCCACCCATCTGTCGGTGGACTTTTTGGTTACTTCCATATCTTGGCTATTGTAATACTATGGAATGCAGATTTGCGTGGCTGTGTCCTTCCAATTCTGTCTTCTTAGTTTATAGGTCCAGGAATAGGTCTGCTGGATCATATGGTAGCTCAATGTTTACCTTTTAAAGGCACCTCTGTTCTGTTCTCCTTAGTGGCTCTTTCCAGGTTACGTCCCACTTAAAGTGGAGGGCATGTATTTCTTCCCAGCACCTTCAGGATTTTTTCTTTGTAGTTTTTGCTGATGGTTATTCTGAGTGGTGTGAGCTGATACCTCTTTGTGGTTGAATTTGCATGTGTCTCATAATGCGTTGAAATTGAGCCTTCAGACATGTCCTTTTTATTTTTCCAGCTGTGATTAGAGCTTATTTCTTCAAAGTGTTTTCTTAAAGTATGTGTCACCATTTGAAATATTTTGGCCATTATCTCCCTCAAGACATTTTGAGGGTAGGTTTCATTTACAGCCCTGCAGTACTTGTTCATATGAAGTGACCATTAGCTCAGGCTTTAAACCTGCTTTTGCAGGTAACGGCCAGAGAGCGGCAGCCTTTCTACGTTCCCCTTGCTGGTACTAGGGAAACAGACCTACCGTCCAGTGGTGTTTTTCGGTTATAAATTAGAGTGCAATGTGCGCGGATAAACACACAAATGTTGATGTCTCCTTGCTTTTGTTTGTTTTTAAATTTAATTTATATTTATTATTAGAGTAATATTCCATTGTGTACGTGGACCACTTCTTCTTGGTGCATTCCTCGGTTGATGGACATTTTCATTGCTTCCAAGTGCTGGCTATGGTAAATCTTGCTGGCGTACAGATTTGCCAGCCTGTGACTTTTTGATTCTCATTTTCTCAGGTGATTGGCCAAGCAGTGGTTGTGATTGATTGACTGGTAGCTCAATGTTTCCCTTTTCGAAGCACCTACATTGTGTTTTCATTAGTGGCTCTTTACATGCCCCCCCTTACAACCGAGGGTACGCATTTCTCCACACTCCCTTCACCTTTTATTTTTTGCAGCATTTTTCCTAATGGCCATTCTGACTGCTGTGAGCTGATAGGTTTTTGTAATATGGGTATGCATGTCATTAAAATTTTTAAAATTCGTCATATTCCTACCCCTTTCGCTTTTCTCTTAAAAGAAAAAAACCGTGAGTACAATATAGCTCTTGAAATTGTCTTCTTCGAAGGTTGCCCTATTGTGAAGTTTTTGGTCGATTTTTGATCCCAGAAATTTTCTGGAGGGCAGGTGTCATTTACAGAACTGCAAGTTGGTGAAAATTTAGTGACCTTTTGCAGTGGGTTCAAAGCTGCTGTTGTGGGAAACGGCCACAAGGAGGTAGCATTTCTCCATTCCCCAATCTGGGTACTAGGGCAGCAGAGCCTTTCTGGAAGTCATTGTCCTAGGTTGTAAATTAGAATGGAATTTGCCAGGAGAAGTCCCCATAAGTTTATGTCTCATTACTTCTTCTTGGTTTTTACAATTTTTTTAATCTGGGTAAAGTTTAGAATATTGTTTGTCTTTGGTGTACACAATCTGGTTCATCTGTACATTATGTATGTCTATTAATGTACAGATACTCTTCCCATGTAAAATATTACAGTGTTCCGTCGACCTCCCTTGTTATATGTTCGGTCTTTTTGATACATGTATATAATATGTATTTGTATATGTATAGTAACACTAATCTTCATTTCTCAATTTCCCCCCTCCTTTCCTTTCAGATGAGCATAGTTTGTTTTCTAAGCCTGTGAGTGTCTTTCTCTTTGGAAATATGTTCATCTGTGTCAGTTATTAGATAATGCCATAAGTGATAATATAGGATATAGGTCTATTGCTTTCCGACCTACTTCATGTTTTGTGAATATCTCCAGGCTCATCTATGGTGCCTCAAAGAGCAGTGCTTCAATGTTTTCCATGGCTAATATTCCATTGTGTACATGGACCACTTCTTCTTGGTGCATTCCTCTGTTGATGGACATTTTCGTTGCTTCCAAGTGTTGCCTATGGTAAATATTGCTGGAGTGCAGGATTGCCAGCCTGTGATTTTTGATTTTCATTTTCTCAGGTTTTAGACCCAGCAGTGGGTATGATTGATTCACTGGTATGGTAGGTCAACGTTTACCTTTTCAAGGCACCTCAGTTGTGCTTTCATTAGTGGCTCTTACCACGTCCCCCTTAGAATCGAGGGTACGCATTTCTCCACAATCACGTCAGCATTTATTGTTTGCAGCATTCTTGTTGATGGCCGTTCTGACTGGTATGAGCTGATAGGTTTTTGTAATTTGGGTTTACATGTCTGTAAAAATTCCTACAATTCATCATTTTTCCACGGCTTTTTCTTTTCTGTTAAAAGAAAAAAGAAAAAAGTGTGACTATAATATACCTCTTCAAATTTTCTTTTTGGAAGGTTGCACACTGGAAATTTTTGGTCGATTTTCGACCTCAGTACCTTTTGGAGGGCCGGTGTCATTTACAGACCTGCAATTGGTGAATATTTAGTGACCTTTTGCAGTGGGTTTAAAGCTGCTCTTGTGGGAAACGGCCACAAGGATGCAGCATTTCTCCATTCCCCAATCTGGGTACTAGGGCAGCAGAGCCGTTCTGGAAGTTGTTTGCCTAGGTTTTAAATTTGGAGGGAATGTGCCAGGAAAACCCCCCATAAGTTTATGTCTCATTACTCCTAGTTCGTTGTTTTAATTTTTTCAATTGGGGTAATGGTTAGAATGTTGCTCGTCCAAGGTGTACACACTCTGGTTCATCTACATATTCTATATAACTATTTATGTAGAGATCCTCTTCCCGTGTAAATTATTACAGAGTGTTCCGTAATCCTTCCTTGCTATATGGTTGGTCTTTTGGATATATGTATATAATATATATTTGTATACATATGGTAACGCTAATCTTCATTTATCCATTCCCCCCACCTTTCCTTTTAGATAAGCATAGTTTTTTTTAATAAGTCTGTGATTGACTTTCTGTGTGGAAATATGTACATTTGTGTCAGTTATTAGATAACGCCTATAAGTGATATCATAGGATATAGGACTTTTGCTTTCCGACTTACCTCATGTTCTGTGATTATCTCCAAGATCATCTATGGTGCCTCAAAGAGCAGTGTTTCATGGTTTTCCATGGCTAGTATTCATTGTGTACATGGACCACTTCTTCTTTATCCTTTCATCTGTTGATGGACATTTTGGTTGCTTCACTGTCTTTTCTATTGTGAATCAGGCTGCAGTGCAGCTTTTGCAGCCCGGGTCTTCTTCATTCTGGTCTTCTCAGGTGAGAGGCCCATTGGTGCGCCTGCTGGATTGAATGGTACCTCAATTTTTCCTTTTAAACGCAGCTCCTTTCTGTTCTCATTATTAGCATTTAACCCTCTTACATCTCACCAGCAGCTAGAGGGTACACAGTTCTCTAAAACCTCTTCAGCATTTATTGTTTGTAGACTTTTTGCCAAAGGTCATTCGACTGGTGGAAGTTGAAAAGTTTTTGTAGATTAGATTGCATGAGTCTAATACTTCCTGAGGCTGAGCTTTTATCCATTTTCCTTTCTTTAAAAAGAGAGTGAGTAAAACTTACCTCTTCATACTATCTTCGTGAACATTTTGCCTGTTTTGAATTCCTTTATCGATTCCCTACCTCAGCACAATTTTGAGGGCAGGTGTCCTTTACAGCCCTGAGTCCTTGTGAATGATAAGTGACCATTAGCTGTGGGTTAAAAGCTGCTCTTGCGGGAATCGGCCACAAGGCGGCAGCATTTCTCCTTTACCAAATCTGGTTACTAGGGCAACAGAGCCTTACTGGAAGTGGTGTTCTAGGTTGTAAATTAGAATGGAATGTGCGAGGACAAAGCCCTTTAAGTTTATGTCTCATTATTTCTTCTTGGTATTTTTAACTTAATTTTTATTTTTTATCACAGCAAACTTGATTACAATGTTTTGTTTGTTCTAGGTGTGCAAGATGTGGTTCTTTCACACATATACATATATCTATTGTTCTTCGGATCCTTTTCCCATGTAGGTTATGACACAATGTTGAGTAGTCTTCCCTTGGTATTGCGTAGGTCTTTGGTGATTATGTATTTCACATGTGTTTGTATGTCTCTGTTAACCTCAATATGGTAATGTATCCAATCCTCACACCTTTCCATTTGGTGAACCATAAGTTTTTTAAATGAATCTATGATAGTGTTTGTCTGTGGAAATATCTTTGTTTGTATCATTTTTTAGGTAACCCCTATATGTGATATGATAGGATATGTGCCTTTCGCTTTCTCACTTACTCCAAGTTGCGTGATTACTTCTAGACTCATCTACGGTGCTGCAAATGGCATTGTTTCATTTTTTCACTAGCTCATATTCCATCTATACAGGTAGCAGTTCTTCTTTGTCCACCCATCTGTCGGTGGACTTTTTGGTTACTTCCATATCTTGGCTATTGTAATACTATGGAATGCAGATTTGCGTGGCTGTGTCCTTCCAATTCTGTCTTCTTAGTTTATAGGTCCAGGAATAGGTCTGCTGGATCATATGGTAGCTCAATGTTTACCTTTTAAAGGCACCTCTGTTCTGTTCTCCTTAGTGGCTCTTTCCAGGTTACGTCCCACTTAAAGTGGAGGGCATGTATTTCTTCCCAGCACCTTCAGGATTTTTTCTTTGTAGTTTTTGCTGATGGTTATTCTGAGTGGTGTGAGCTGATACCTCTTTGTGGTTGAATTTGCATGTGTCTCATAATGCGTTGAAATTGAGCCTTCAGACATGTCCTTTTTATTTTTCCAGCTGTGATTAGAGCTTATTTCTTCAAAGTGTTTTCTTAAAGTATGTGTCACCATTTGAAATATTTTGGCCATTATCTCCCTCAAGACATTTTGAGGGTAGGTTTCATTTACAGCCCTGCAGTACTTGTTCATATGAAGTGACCATTAGCTCAGGCTTTAAACCTGCTTTTGCAGGTAACGGCCAGAGAGCGGCAGCCTTTCTACGTTCCCCTTGCTGGTACTAGGGAAACAGACCTACCGTCCAGTGGTGTTTTTCGGTTATAAATTAGAGTGCAATGTGCGCGGATAAACCCACAAATGTTGATGTCTCCTTGCTTTTGTTTGTTTTTAAATTTAATTTATATTTATTATTAGAGTAATATTCCATTGTGTACGTGGACCACTTCTTCTTGGTGCATTCCTCGGTTGATGGACATTTTCATTGCTTCCAAGTGCTGGCTATGGTAAATCTTGCTGGCGTACAGATTTGCCAGCCTGTGACTTTTTGATTCTCATTTTCTCAGGTGATTGGCCAAGTAGTGGTTGTGATTGATTGACTGGTAGCTCAATGTTTCCCTTTTCGAAGCACCTACATTGTGTTTTCATTAGTGGCTCTTTACATGCCCCCCCTTACAACCGAGGGTACGCATTTCTCCACACTCCCTTCACCTTTTATTTTTTGCAGCATTTTTCCTAATGGCCATTCTGACTGCTGTGAGCTGATAGGTTTTTGTAATATGGGTATGCATGTCATTAAAATTTTTAAAATTCGTCATATTCCTACCCCTTTCGCTTTTCTCTTAAAAGAAAAAAACCGTGAGTACAATATAGCTCTTGAAATTGTCTTCTTCGAAGGTTGCCCTATTGTGAAGTTTTTGGTCGATTTTTGATCCCAGAAATTTTCTGGAGGGCAGGTGTCATTTACAGAACTGCAAGTTGGTGAAAATTTAGTGACCTTTTGCAGTGGGTTCAAAGCTGCTGTTGTGGGAAACGGCCACAAGGAGGTAGCATTTCTCCATTCCCCAATCTGGGTACTAGGGCAGCAGAGCCTTTCTGGAAGTCATTGTCCTAGGTTGTAAATTAGAATGGAATTTGCCAGGAGAAGTCCCCATAAGTTTATGTCTCATTACTTCTTCTTGGTTTTTACAATTTTTTTAATCTGGGTAAAGTTTAGAATATTGTTTGTCTTTGGTGTACACAATCTGGTTCATCTGTACATTATGTATGTCTATTAATGTACAGATACTCTTCCCATGTAAAATATTACAGTGTTCCGTCGACCTCCCTTGTTATATGTTCGGTCTTTTTGATACATGTATATAATATGTATTTGTATATGTATAGTAACACTAATCTTCATTTCTCAATTTCCCCCCTCCTTTCCTTTCAGATGAGCATAGTTTGTTTTCTAAGCCTGTGAGTGTCTTTCTCTTTGGAAATATGTTCATCTGTGTCAGTTATTAGATAATGCCATAAGTGATAATATAGGATATAGGTCTATTGCTTTCCGACCTACTTCATGTTTTGTGAATATCTCCAGGCTCATCTATGGTGCCTCAAAGAACAGTGCTTCAATGTTTTCCATGGCTAATATTCCATTGTGTACATGGACCACTTCTTCTTGGTGCATTCCTCTGTTGATGGACATTTTCGTTGCTTCCAAGTGTTGCCTATGGTAAATATTGCTGGAGTGCAGGATTGCCAGCCTGTGATTTTTGATTTTCATTTTCTCAGGTTTTAGACCCAGCAGTGGGTATGATTGATTCACTGGTATGGTAGGTCAACGTTTACCTTTTCAAGGCACCTCAGTTGTGCTTTCATTAGTGGCTCTTACCACGTCCCCCTTAGAATCGAGGGTACGCATTTCTCCACAATCACGTCAGCATTTATTGTTTGCAGCATTCTTGTTGATGGCCGTTCTGACTGGTATGAGCTGATAGGTTTTTGTAATTTGGGTTTACATGTCTGTAAAAATTCCTACAATTCATCATTTTTCCACGGCTTTTTCTTTTCTGTTAAAAGAAAAAAGAAAAAAGTGTGACTATAATATACCTCTTCAAATTTTCTTTTTGGAAGGTTGCACACTGGAAATTTTTGGTCGATTTTCGACCTCAGTACCTTTTGGAGGGCCGGTGTCATTTACAGACCTGCAATTGGTGAATATTTAGTGACCTTTTGCAGTGGGTTTAAAGCTGCTCTTGTGGGAAACGGCCACAAGGATGCAGCATTTCTCCATTCCCCAATCTGGGTACTAGGGCAGCAGAGCCGTTCTGGAAGTTGTTTGCCTAGGTTTTAAATTTGGAGGGAATGTGCCAGGAAAACCCCCCATAAGTTTATGTCTCATTACTCCTAGTTCGTTGTTTTAATTTTTTCAATTGGGGTAATGGTTAGAATGTTGCTCGTCCAAGGTGTACACACTCTGGTTCATCTACATATTCTATATAACTATTTATGTAGAGATCCTCTTCCCGTGTAAATTATTACAGAGTGTTCCGTAATCCTTCCTTGCTATATGGTTGGTCTTTTGGATATATGTATATAATATATATTTGTATACATATGGTAACGCTAATCTTCATTTATCCATTCCCCCCACCTTTCCTTTTAGATAAGCATAGTTTTTTTTAATAAGTCTGTGATTGACTTTCTGTGTGGAAATATGTACATTTGTGTCAGTTATTAGATAACGCCTATAAGTGATATCATAGGATATAGGACTTTTGCTTTCCGACTTACCTCATGTTCTGTGATTATCTCCAAGATCATCTATGGTGCCTCAAAGAGCAGTGTTTCATGGTTTTCCATGGCTAGTATTCATTGTGTACATGGACCACTTCTTCTTTATCCTTTCATCTGTTGATGGACATTTTGGTTGCTTCACTGTCTTTTCTATTGTGAATCAGGCTGCAGTGCAGCTTTTGCAGCCCGGGTCTTCTTCATTCTGGTCTTCTCAGGTGAGAGGCCCATTGGTGCGCCTGCTGGATTGAATGGTACCTCAATTTTTCCTTTTAAACGCAGCTCCTTTCTGTTCTCATTATTAGCATTTAACCCTCTTACATCTCACCAGCAGCTAGAGGGTACACAGTTCTCTAAAACCTCTTCAGCATTTATTGTTTGTAGACTTTTTGCCAAAGGTCATTCGACTGGTGGAAGTTGAAAAGTTTTTGTAGATTAGATTGCATGAGTCTAATACTTCCTGAGGCTGAGCTTTTATCCATTTTCCTTTCTTTAAAAAGAGAGTGAGTAAAACTTACCTCTTCATACTATCTTCGTGAACATTTTGCCTGTTTTGAATTCCTTTATCGATTCCCTACCTCAGCACAATTTTGAGGGCAGGTGTCCTTTACAGCCCTGAGTCCTTGTGAATGATAAGTGACCATTAGCTGTGGGTTAAAAGCTGCTCTTGCGGGAATCGGCCACAAGGCGGCAGCATTTCTCCTTTACCAAATCTGGTTACTAGGGCAACAGAGCCTTACTGGAAGTGGTGTTCTAGGTTGTAAATTAGAATGGAATGTGCGAGGACAAAGCCCTTTAAGTTTATGTCTCATTATTTCTTCTTGGTATTTTTAACTTAATTTTTATTTTTTATCACAGCAAACTTGATTACAATGTTTTGTTTGTTCTAGGTGTGCAAGATGTGGTTCTTTCACACATATACATATATCTATTGTTCTTCGGATCCTTTTCCCATGTAGGTTATGACACAATGTTGAGTAGTCTTCCCTTGGTATTGCGTAGGTCTTTGGTGATTATGTATTTCACATGTGTTTGTATGTCTCTGTTAACCTCAATATGGTAATGTATCCAATCCTCACACCTTTCCATTTGGTGAACCATAAGTTTTTTAAATGAATCTATGATAGTGTTTGTCTGTGGAAATATCTTTGTTTGTATCATTTTTTAGGTAACCCCTATATGTGATATGATAGGATATGTGTCTTTCGCTTTCTCACTTACTCCAAGTTGCGTGATTACTTCTAGACTCATCTACGGTGCTGCAAATGGCATTGTTTCATTTTTTCACTAGCTCATATTCCATCTATACAGGTAGCAGTTCTTCTTTGTCCACCCATCTGTCGGTGGACTTTTTGGTTACTTCCATATCTTGGCTATTGTAATACTATGGAATGCAGATTTGCGTGGCTGTGTCCTTCCAATTCTGTCTTCTTAGTTTATAGGTCCAGGAATAGGTCTGCTGGATCATATGGTAGCTCAATGTTTACCTTTTAAAGGCACCTCTGTTCTGTTCTCCTTAGTGGCTCTTTCCAGGTTACGTCCCACTTAAAGTGGAGGGCATGTATTTCTTCCCAGCACCTTCAGGATTTTTTCTTTGTAGTTTTTGCTGATGGTTATTCTGAGTGGTGTGAGCTGATACCTCTTTGTGGTTGAATTTGCATGTGTCTCATAATGCGTTGAAATTGAGCCTTCAGACATGTCCTTTTTATTTTTCCAGCTGTGATTAGAGCTTATTTCTTCAAAGTGTTTTCTTAAAGTATGTGTCACCATTTGAAATATTTTGGCCATTATCTCCCTCAAGACATTTTGAGGGTAGGTTTCATTTACAGCCCTGCAGTACTTGTTCATATGAAGTGACCATTAGCTCAGGCTTTAAACCTGCTTTTGCAGGTAACGGCCAGAGAGCGGCAGCCTTTCTACGTTCCCCTTGCTGGTACTAGGGAAACAGACCTACCGTCCAGTGGTGTTTTTCGGTTATAAATTAGAGTGCAATGTGCGCGGATAAACCCACAAATGTTGATGTCTCCTTGCTTTTGTTTGTTTTTAAATTTAATTTATATTTATTATTAGAGTAATATTCCATTGTGTACGTGGACCACTTCTTCTTGGTGCATTCCTCGGTTGATGGACATTTTCATTGCTTCCAAGTGCTGGCTATGGTAAATCTTGCTGGCGTACAGATTTGCCAGCCTGTGACTTTTTGATTCTCATTTTCTCAGGTGATTGGCCAAGTAGTGGTTGTGATTGATTGACTGGTAGCTCAATGTTTCCCTTTTCGAAGCACCTACATTGTGTTTTCATTAGTGGCTCTTTACATGCCCCCCCTTACAACCGAGGGTACGCATTTCTCCACACTCCCTTCACCTTTTATTTTTTGCAGCATTTTTCCTAATGGCCATTCTGACTGCTGTGAGCTGATAGGTTTTTGTAATATGGGTATGCATGTCATTAAAATTTTTAAAATTCGTCATATTCCTACCCCTTTCGCTTTTCTCTTAAAAGAAAAAAACCGTGAGTACAATATAGCTCTTGAAATTGTCTTCTTCGAAGGTTGCCCTATTGTGAAGTTTTTGGTCGATTTTTGATCCCAGAAATTTTCTGGAGGGCAGGTGTCATTTACAGAACTGCAAGTTGGTGAAAATTTAGTGACCTTTTGCAGTGGGTTCAAAGCTGCTGTTGTGGGAAACGGCCACAAGGAGGTAGCATTTCTCCATTCCCCAATCTGGGTACTAGGGCAGCAGAGCCTTTCTGGAAGTCATTGTCCTAGGTTGTAAATTAGAATGGAATTTGCCAGGAGAAGTCCCCATAAGTTTATGTCTCATTACTTCTTCTTGGTTTTTACAATTTTTTTAATCTGGGTAAAGTTTAGAATATTGTTTGTCTTTGGTGTACACAATCTGGTTCATCTGTACATTATGTATGTCTATTAATGTACAGATACTCTTCCCATGTAAAATATTACAGTGTTCCGTCGACCTCCCTTGTTATATGTTCGGTCTTTTTGATACATGTATATAATATGTATTTGTATATGTATAGTAACACTAATCTTCATTTCTCAATTTCCCCCCTCCTTTCCTTTCAGATGAGCATAGTTTGTTTTCTAAGCCTGTGAGTGTCTTTCTCTTTGGAAATATGTTCATCTGTGTCAGTTATTAGATAATGCCATAAGTGATAATATAGGATATAGGTCTATTGCTTTCCGACCTACTTCATGTTTTGTGAATATCTCCAGGCTCATCTATGGTGCCTCAAAGAGCAGTGCTTCAATGTTTTCCATGGCTAATATTCCATTGTGTACATGGACCACTTCTTCTTGGTGCATTCCTCTGTTGATGGACATTTTCGTTGCTTCCAAGTGTTGCCTATGGTAAATATTGCTGGAGTGCAGGATTGCCAGCCTGTGATTTTTGATTTTCATTTTCTCAGGTTTTAGACCCAGCAGTGGGTATGATTGATTCACTGGTATGGTAGGTCAACGTTTACCTTTTCAAGGCACCTCAGTTGTGCTTTCATTAGTGGCTCTTACCACGTCCCCCTTAGAATCGAGGGTACGCATTTCTCCACAATCACGTCAGCATTTATTGTTTGCAGCATTCTTGTTGATGGCCGTTCTGACTGGTATGAGCTGATAGGTTTTTGTAATTTGGGTTTACATGTCTGTAAAAATTCCTACAATTCATCATTTTTCCACGGCTTTTTCTTTTCTGTTAAAAGAAAAAAGAAAAAAGTGTGACTATAATATACCTCTTCAAATTTTCTTTTTGGAAGGTTGCACACTGGAAATTTTTGGTCGATTTTCGACCTCAGTACCTTTTGGAGGGCCGGTGTCATTTACAGACCTGCAATTGGTGAATATTTAGTGACCTTTTGCAGTGGGTTTAAAGCTGCTCTTGTGGGAAACGGCCACAAGGATGCAGCATTTCTCCATTCCCCAATCTGGGTACTAGGGCAGCAGAGCCGTTCTGGAAGTTGTTTGCCTAGGTTTTAAATTTGGAGGGAATGTGCCAGGAAAACCCCCCATAAGTTTATGTCTCATTACTCCTAGTTCGTTGTTTTAATTTTTTCAATTGGGGTAATGGTTAGAATGTTGCTCGTCCAAGGTGTACACACTCTGGTTCATCTACATATTCTATATAACTATTTATGTAGAGATCCTCTTCCCGTGTAAATTATTACAGAGTGTTCCGTAATCCTTCCTTGCTATATGGTTGGTCTTTTGGATATATGTATATAATATATATTTGTATACATATGGTAACGCTAATCTTCATTTATCCATTCCCCCCACCTTTCCTTTTAGATAAGCATAGTTTTTTTTAATAAGTCTGTGATTGACTTTCTGTGTGGAAATATGTACATTTGTGTCAGTTATTAGATAACGCCTATAAGTGATATCATAGGATATAGGACTTTTGCTTTCCGACTTACCTCATGTTCTGTGATTATCTCCAAGATCATCTATGGTGCCTCAAAGAGCAGTGTTTCATGGTTTTCCATGGCTAGTATTCATTGTGTACATGGACCACTTCTTCTTTATCCTTTCATCTGTTGATGGACATTTTGGTTGCTTCACTGTCTTTTCTATTGTGAATCAGGCTGCAGTGCAGCTTTTGCAGCCCAGGTCTTCTTCATTCTGGTCTTCTCAGGTGAGAGGCCCATTGGTGCGCCTGCTGGATTGAATGGTACCTCAATTTTTCCTTTTAAACGCAGCTCCTTTCTGTTCTCATTATTAGCATTTAACCCTCTTACATCTCACCAGCAGCTAGAGGGTACACAGTTCTCTAAAACCTCTTCAGCATTTATTGTTTGTAGACTTTTTGCCAAAGGTCATTCGACTGGTGGAAGTTGAAAAGTTTTTGTAGATTAGATTGCATGAGTCTAATACTTCCTGAGGCTGAGCTTTTATCCATTTTCCTTTCTTTAAAAAGAGAGTGAGTAAAACTTACCTCTTCATACTATCTTCGTGAACATTTTGCCTGTTTTGAATTCCTTTATCGATTCCCTACCTCAGCACAATTTTGAGGGCAGGTGTCCTTTACAGCCCTGAGTCCTTGTGAATGATAAGTGACCATTAGCTGTGGGTTAAAAGCTGCTCTTGCGGGAATCGGCCACAAGGCGGCAGCATTTCTCCTTTACCAAATCTGGTTACTAGGGCAACAGAGCCTTACTGGAAGTGGTGTTCTAGGTTGTAAATTAGAATGGAATGTGCGAGGACAAAGCCCTTTAAGTTTATGTCTCATTATTTCTTCTTGGTATTTTTAACTTAATTTTTATTTTTTATCACAGCAATCTTGATTACAATGTTTTGTTTGTTCTAGGTGTGCAAGATGTGGTTCTTTCACACATATACATATATCTATTGTTCTTCGGATCCTTTTCCCATGTAGGTTATGACACAATGTTGAGTAGTCTTCCCTTGGTATTGCGTAGGTCTTTGGTGATTATGTATTTCACATGTGTTTGTATGTCTCTGTTAACCTCAATATGGTAATGTATCCAATCCTCACACCTTTCCATTTGGTGAACCATAAGTTTTTTAAATGAATCTATGATAGTGTTTGTCTGTGGAAATATCTTTGTTTGTATCATTTTTTAGGTAACCCCTATATGTGATATGATAGGATATGTGTCTTTCGCTTTCTCACTTACTCCAAGTTGCGTGATTACTTCTAGACTCATCTACGGTGCTGCAAATGGCATTGTTTCATTTTTTCACTAGCTCATATTCCATCTATACAGGTAGCAGTTCTTCTTTGTCCACCCATCTGTCGGTGGACTTTTTGGTTACTTCCATATCTTGGCTATTGTAATACTATGGAATGCAGATTTGCGTGGCTGTGTCCTTCCAATTCTGTCTTCTTAGTTTATAGGTCCAGGAATAGGTCTGCTGGATCATATGGTAGCTCAATGTTTACCTTTTAAAGGCACCTCTGTTCTGTTCTCCTTAGTGGCTCTTTCCAGGTTACGTCCCACTTAAAGTGGAGGGCATGTATTTCTTCCCAGCACCTTCAGGATTTTTTCTTTGTAGTTTTTGCTGATGGTTATTCTGAGTGGTGTGAGCTGATACCTCTTTGTGGTTGAATTTGCATGTGTCTCATAATGCATTGAAATTGAGCCTTCAGACATGTCCTTTTTATTTTTCCAGCTGTGATTAGAGCTTATTTCTTCAAAGTGTTTTCTTAAAGTATGTGTCACCATTTGAAATATTTTGGCCATTATCTCCCTCAAGACATTTTGAGGGTAGGTTTCATTTACAGCCCTGCAGTACTTGTTCATATGAAGTGACCATTAGCTCAGGCTTTAAACCTGCTTTTGCAGGTAACGGCCAGAGAGCGGCAGCCTTTCTACGTTCCCCTTGCTGGTACTAGGGAAACAGACCTACCGTCCAGTGGTGTTTTTCGGTTATAAATTAGAGTGCAATGTGCGCGGATAAACACACAAATGTTGATGTCTCCTTGCTTTTGTTTGTTTTTAAATTTAATTTATATTTATTATTAGAGTAATATTCCATTGTGTACGTGGACCACTTCTTCTTGGTGCATTCCTCGGTTGATGGACATTTTCATTGCTTCCAAGTGCTGGCTATGGTAAATCTTGCTGGCGTACAGATTTGCCAGCCTGTGACTTTTTGATTCTCATTTTCTCAGGTGATTGGCCAAGCAGTGGTTGTGATTGATTGACTGGTAGCTCAATGTTTCCCTTTTCGAAGCACCTACATTGTGTTTTCATTAGTGGCTCTTTACATGCCCCCCCTTACAACCGAGGGTACGCATTTCTCCACACTCCCTTCACCTTTTATTTTTTGCAGCATTTTTCCTAATGGCCATTCTGACTGCTGTGAGCTGATAGGTTTTTGTAATATGGGTATGCATGTCATTAAAATTTTTAAAATTCGTCATATTCCTACCCCTTTCGCTTTTCTCTTAAAAGAAAAAAACCGTGAGTACAATATAGCTCTTGAAATTGTCTTCTTCGAAGGTTGCCCTATTGTGAAGTTTTTGGTCGATTTTTGATCCCAGAAATTTTCTGGAGGGCAGGTGTCATTTACAGAACTGCAAGTTGGTGAAAATTTAGTGACCTTTTGCAGTGGGTTCAAAGCTGCTGTTGTCGAAATGGCCACAAGGAGGTAGCATTTCTCCATTCCCCAATCTGGGTACTAGGGCAGCAGAGCCTTTCTGGAAGTCATTGTCCTAGGTTGTAAATTAGAATGGAATTTGCCAGGAGAAGTCCCCATAAGTTTATGTCTCATTACTTCTTCTTGGTTTTTACAATTTTTTTAATCTGGGTAAAGTTTAGAATATTGTTTGTCTTTGGTGTACACAATCTGGTTCATCTGTACATTATGTATGTCTATTAATGTACAGATACTCTTCCCATGTAAAATATTACAGTGTTCCGTCGACCTCCCTTGTTATATGTTCGGTCTTTTTGATACATGTATATAATATGTATTTGTATATGTAGAGTAACACTAATCTTCATTTCTCAATTTCCCACCTCCTTTCCTTTCAGATGAGCATAGTTTGTTTTCTAAGCCTGTGAGTGTCTTTCTCTTTGGAAATATGTTCATCTGTGTCAGTTATTAGATAATGCCATAAGTGATAATATAGGATATAGGTCTATTGCTTTCCGACCTACTTCATGTTTTGTGAATATCTCCAGGCTCATCTATGGTGCCTCAAAGAGCAGTGCTTCAATGTTTTCCATGGCTAATATTCCATTGTGTACATGGACCACTTCTTCTTGGTGCATTCCTCTGTTGATGGACATTTTCGTTGCTTCCAAGTGTTGCCTATGGTAAATATTGCTGGAGTGCAGGATTGCCAGCCTGTGATTTTTGATTTTCATTTTCTCAGGTTTTAGACCCAGCAGTGGGTATGATTGATTCACTGGTATGGTAGGTCAACGTTTACCTTTTCAAGGCACCTCAGTTGTGCTTTCATTAGTGGCTCTTACCACGTCCCCCTTAGAATCGAGGGTACGCATTTCTCCACAATCACGTCAGCATTTATTGTTTGCAGCATTCTTGTTGATGGCCGTTCTGACTGGTATGAGCTGATAGGTTTTTGTAATTTGGGTTTACATGTCTGTAAAAATTCCTACAATTCATCATTTTTCCACGGCTTTTTCTTTTCTGTTAAAAGAAAAAAGAAAAAAGTGTGACTATAATATACCTCTTCAAATTTTCTTTTTGGAAGGTTGCACACTGGAAATTTTTGGTCGATTTTCGACCTCAGTACCTTTTGGAGGGCCGGTGTCATTTACAGAACTGCAATTGGTGAATATTTAGTGACCTTTTGCAGTGGGTTTAAAGCTGCTGTTGTGGGAAACGGCCACAAGGATGCAGCATTTCTCCATTCCCAAATCTGGGTACTAGTGCAGCAGAGCCGTTCTGGAAGTTCTTTGCCTAGGTTTTAAATTTGGATGGAATGTGCCAGGAAAACCCCCCATAAGTTTATGTCTCATTACTCCTAGTTCGTTGTTTTAATTTTTTCAATTGGGGTAATGGTTAGAATGTTGCTCGTCCAAGGTGTACACACTCTGGTTTATCTACATATTCTATATAACTATTTATGTAGAGATCCTCTTCCCGTGTAAATTATTACAGAGTGTTCCGTAAACCTTCTTTGCCATATGGTCTGTCTTTTTGATATATGTATATAATATGTATTTGTATACATATGGTAACGCTAATCTTCATTTATCCACTTCCCCCACCTTTCCTTTTAGATAAGCATAGTTTTTTTTAATAAGTCTGTGATTGACTTTCTCTGTGGAAATATGTTCATTTGTGTCAGTTATTAGATAACGCCTATAAGTGATATCATAGGATATAGGACTTTTGCTTTCCGACTTACCTCATGTTCTGTGATTATCTCCAAGATCATCTATGGTGCCTCAAAGAGCACTGTTTCATTGTTTTCCATAGCTAGTATTCTTTGTGTACATGGACGACTTCTTCTTTATCCTTTCTTCTGTTGATGGACATTTTGGTTGCTTCACTGTCTTGTCTATTGTGAATCAGGCTGCAGTGCAGCTTTTGCAGCCTGGGTCTTCTTCATTCTGGTCTTCTCAGGTGAGAGGACCACTGGTGCGCCTGCTGGATTGAATGGTACCTCAATTTTTCCTTTTAAACGCAGCTCCTTTCTGTTCTCATTATTAACGTTTAACCCTCTTACATCTCACCAGCAGCTAGAGGGTACACAGTTCTCTAAAACCACTTCAGCATTTATTGTTTGTAGTCCTTTTGCCAATGGTCAGTCGACTGGTGTGAGTTGAAAACTTTTTGTAGATTAGATTGCATGAGTCTAATACTTCCTGAGGTTGAGCTTTTATCCATTTTCCTTTCTTTAAAAAGAGGGTGAGTAAAATTTGCCTCTTCATACTATCTTCTTGAAAATTCTGCCTGTTTTGACTTTTTTTTATCCATTCCCTACCTCAGCACAATTTTGAGGGCAGGTGTCCTTTACAGCCCTGAGTCCTTGTGAATGATAAGTGACCATTAGCTGTGGGTTAAAAGCTGCTCTTGCGGGAATCGGCCACAAGGCGGCAGCATTTCTCCTTTACCAAATCTGGTTACTAGGGCAACAGAGCCTTACTGGAAGTGGTGTTCTAGGTTGTAAATTAGAATGGAATGTGCGAGGACAAAGCCCTTTAAGTTTATGTCTCATTATTTCTTCTTGGTATTTTTAACTTAATTTTTATTTTTTATCACAGCAAACTTGATTACAATGTTTTGTTTGTTCTAGGTGTGCAAGATGGGGTTCTTTCACACATATACATATATCTATTGTTCTTCGGATCCTTTTCCCATGTAGGTTATGACACAATGTTGAGTAGTCTTCCCTTGGTGTTGCGTAGGTCTTTGGTGATTATGTATTTCACATGTGTTTGTATGTCTCTGTTAACCTCAATATGGTAATGTATCCAATCCTCACACCTTTCCATTTGGTGAACCATAAGTTTTTTAAATGAATCTATGATAGTGTTTGTCTGTGGAAATATCTTTGTTTGTATCATTTTTTAGGTAACCCCTATATGTGATATGATAGGATATGTGCCTTTCGCTTTCTCACTTACTCCAAGTTGCGTGATTACTTCTAGACTCATCTACGGTGCTGCAAATGGCATTGTTTCATTTTTTCACTAGCTCATATTCCATCTATACAGGTAGCAGTTCTTCTTTGTCCACCCATCTGTCGGTGGACTTTTTGGTTACTTCCATATCTTGGCTATTGTAATACTATGGAATGCAGATTTGCGTGGCTGTGTCCTTCCAATTCTGTCTTCTTAGTTTATAGGTCCAGGAATAGGTCTGCTGGATCATATGGTAGCTCAATGTTTACCTTTTAAAGGCACCTCTGTTCTGTTCTCCTTAGTGGCTCTTTCCAGGTTACGTCCCACTTAAAGTGGAGGGCATGTATTTCTTCCCAGCACCTTCAGGATTTTTTCTTTGTAGTTTTTGCTGATGGTTATTCTGAGTGGTGTGAGCTGATACCTCTTTGTGGTTGAATTTGCATGTGTCTCATAATGCGTTGAAATTGAGCCTTCAGACATGTCCTTTTTATTTTTCCAGCTGTGATTAGAGCTTATTTCTTCAAAGTGTTTTCTTAAAGTATGTGTCACCATTTGAAATATTTTGGCCATTATCTCCCTCAAGACATTTTGAGGGTAGGTTTCATTTACAGCCCTGCAGTACTTGTTCATATGAAGTGACCATTAGCTCAGGCTTTAAACCTGCTTTTGCAGGTAACGGCCAGAGAGCGGCAGCCTTTCTACGTTCCCCTTGCTGGTACTAGGGAAACAGACCTACCGTCCAGTGGTGTTTTTCGGTTATAAATTAGAGTGCAATGTGCGCGGATAAACCCACAAATGTTGATGTCTCCTTGCTTTTGTTTGTTTTTAAATTTAATTTATATTTATTATTAGAGTAATATTCCATTGTGTACGTGGACCACTTCTTCTTGGTGCATTCCTCGGTTGATGGACATTTTCATTGCTTCCAAGTGCTGGCTATGGTAAATCTTGCTGGCGTACAGATTTGCCAGCCTGTGACTTTTTGATTCTCATTTTCTCAGGTGATTGGCCAAGTAGTGGTTGTGATTGATTGACTGGTAGCTCAATGTTTCCCTTTTCGAAGCACCTACATTGTGTTTTCATTAGTGGCTCTTTACATGCCCCCCCTTACAACCGAGGGTACGCATTTCTCCACACTCCCTTCACCTTTTATTTTTTGCAGCATTTTTCCTAATGGCCATTCTGACTGCTGTGAGCTGATAGGTTTTTGTAATATGGGTATGCATGTCATTAAAATTTTTAAAATTCGTCATATTCCTACCCCTTTCGCTTTTCTCTTAAAAGAAAAAAACCGTGAGTACAATATAGCTCTTGAAATTGTCTTCTTCGAAGGTTGCCCTATTGTGAAGTTTTTGGTCGATTTTTGATCCCAGAAATTTTCTGGAGGGCAGGTGTCATTTACAGAACTGCAAGTTGGTGAAAATTTAGTGACCTTTTGCAGTGGGTTCAAAGCTGCTGTTGTGGGAAACGGCCACAAGGAGGTAGCATTTCTCCATTCCCCAATCTGGGTACTAGGGCAGCAGAGCCTTTCTGGAAGTCATTGTCCTAGGTTGTAAATTAGAATGGAATTTGCCAGGAGAAGTCCCCATAAGTTTATGTCTCATTACTTCTTCTTGGTTTTTACAATTTTTTTAATCTGGGTAAAGTTTAGAATATTGTTTGTCTTTGGTGTACACAATCTGGTTCATCTGTACATTATGTATGTCTATTAATGTACAGATACTCTTCCCATGTAAAATATTACAGTGTTCCGTCGACCTCCCTTGTTATATGTTCGGTCTTTTTGATACATGTATATAATATGTATTTGTATATGTATAGTAACACTAATCTTCATTTCTCAATTTCCCCCCTCCTTTCCTTTCAGATGAGCATAGTTTGTTTTCTAAGCCTGTGAGTGTCTTTCTCTTTGGAAATATGTTCATCTGTGTCAGTTATTAGATAATGCCATAAGTGATAATATAGGATATAGGTCTATTGCTTTCCGACCTACTTCATGTTTTGTGAATATCTCCAGGCTCATCTATGGTGCCTCAAAGAGCAGTGCTTCAATGTTTTCCATGGCTAATATTCCATTGTGTACATGGACCACTTCTTCTTGGTGCATTCCTCTGTTGATGGACATTTTCGTTGCTTCCAAGTGTTGCCTATGGTAAATATTGCTGGAGTGCAGGATTGCCAGCCTGTGATTTTTGATTTTCATTTTCTCAGGTTTTAGACCCAGCAGTGGGTATGATTGATTCACTGGTATGGTAGGTCAACGTTTACCTTTTCAAGGCACCTCAGTTGTGCTTTCATTAGTGGCTCTTACCACGTCCCCCTTAGAATCGAGGGTACGCATTTCTCCACAATCACGTCAGCATTTATTGTTTGCAGCATTCTTGTTGATGGCCGTTCTGACTGGTATGAGCTGATAGGTTTTTGTAATTTGGGTTTACATGTCTGTAAAAATTCCTACAATTCATCATTTTTCCACGGCTTTTTCTTTTCTGTTAAAAGAAAAAAGAAAAAAGTGTGACTATAATATACCTCTTCAAATTTTCTTTTTGGAAGGTTGCACACTGGAAATTTTTGGTCGATTTTCGACCTCAGTACCTTTTGGAGGGCCGGTGTCATTTACAGACCTGCAATTGGTGAATATTTAGTGACCTTTTGCAGTGGGTTTAAAGCTGCTCTTGTGGGAAACGGCCACAAGGATGCAGCATTTCTCCATTCCCCAATCTGGGTACTAGGGCAGCAGAGCCGTTCTGGAAGTTGTTTGCCTAGGTTTTAAATTTGGAGGGAATGTGCCAGGAAAACCCCCCATAAGTTTATGTCTCATTACTCCTAGTTCGTTGTTTTAATTTTTTCAATTGGGGTAATGGTTAGAATGTTGCTCGTCCAAGGTGTACACACTCTGGTTCATCTACATATTCTATATAACTATTTATGTAGAGATCCTCTTCCCGTGTAAATTATTACAGAGTGTTCCGTAATCCTTCCTTGCTATATGGTTGGTCTTTTGGATATATGTATATAATATATATTTGTATACATATGGTAACGCTAATCTTCATTTATCCATTCCCCCCACCTTTCCTTTTAGATAAGCATAGTTTTTTTTAATAAGTCTGTGATTGACTTTCTGTGTGGAAATATGTACATTTGTGTCAGTTATTAGATAACGCCTATAAGTGATATCATAGGATATAGGACTTTTGCTTTCCGACTTACCTCATGTTCTGTGATTATCTCCAAGATCATCTATGGTGCCTCAAAGAGCAGTGTTTCATGGTTTTCCATGGCTAGTATTCATTGTGTACATGGACCACTTCTTCTTTATCCTTTCATCTGTTGATGGACATTTTGGTTGCTTCACTGTCTTTTCTATTGTGAATCAGGCTGCAGTGCAGCTTTTGCAGCCCAGGTCTTCTTCATTCTGGTCTTCTCAGGTGAGAGGCCCATTGGTGCGCCTGCTGGATTGAATGGTACCTCAATTTTTCCTTTTAAACGCAGCTCCTTTCTGTTCTCATTATTAGCATTTAACCCTCTTACATCTCACCAGCAGCTAGAGGGTACACAGTTCTCTAAAACCTCTTCAGCATTTATTGTTTGTAGACTTTTTGCCAAAGGTCATTCGACTGGTGGAAGTTGAAAAGTTTTTGTAGATTAGATTGCATGAGTCTAATACTTCCTGAGGCTGAGCTTTTATCCATTTTCCTTTCTTTAAAAAGAGAGTGAGTAAAACTTACCTCTTCATACTATCTTCGTGAACATTTTGCCTGTTTTGAATTCCTTTATCGATTCCCTACCTCAGCACAATTTTGAGGGCAGGTGTCCTTTACAGCCCTGAGTCCTTGTGAATGATAAGTGACCATTAGCTGTGGGTTAAAAGCTGCTCTTGCGGGAATCGGCCACAAGGCGGCAGCATTTCTCCTTTACCAAATCTGGTTACTAGGGCAACAGAGCCTTACTGGAAGTGGTGTTCTAGGTTGTAAATTAGAATGGAATGTGCGAGGACAAAGCCCTTTAAGTTTATGTCTCATTATTTCTTCTTGGTATTTTTAACTTAATTTTTATTTTTTATCACAGCAATCTTGATTACAATGTTTTGTTTGTTCTAGGTGTGCAAGATGTGGTTCTTTCACACATATACATATATCTATTGTTCTTCGGATCCTTTTCCCATGTAGGTTATGACACAATGTTGAGTAGTCTTCCCTTGGTATTGCGTAGGTCTTTGGTGATTATGTATTTCACATGTGTTTGTATGTCTCTGTTAACCTCAATATGGTAATGTATCCAATCCTCACACCTTTCCATTTGGTGAACCATAAGTTTTTTAAATGAATCTATGATAGTGTTTGTCTGTGGAAATATCTTTGTTTGTATCATTTTTTAGGTAACCCCTATATGTGATATGATAGGATATGTGTCTTTCGCTTTCTCACTTACTCCAAGTTGCGTGATTACTTCTAGACTCATCTACGGTGCTGCAAATGGCATTGTTTCATTTTTTCACTAGCTCATATTCCATCTATACAGGTAGCAGTTCTTCTTTGTCCACCCATCTGTCGGTGGACTTTTTGGTTACTTCCATATCTTGGCTATTGTAATACTATGGAATGCAGATTTGCGTGGCTGTGTCCTTCCAATTCTGTCTTCTTAGTTTATAGGTCCAGGAATAGGTCTGCTGGATCATATGGTAGCTCAATGTTTACCTTTTAAAGGCACCTCTGTTCTGTTCTCCTTAGTGGCTCTTTCCAGGTTACGTCCCACTTAAAGTGGAGGGCATGTATTTCTTCCCAGCACCTTCAGGATTTTTTCTTTGTAGTTTTTGCTGATGGTTATTCTGAGTGGTGTGAGCTGATACCTCTTTGTGGTTGAATTTGCATGTGTCTCATAATGCATTGAAATTGAGCCTTCAGACATGTCCTTTTTATTTTTCCAGCTGTGATTAGAGCTTATTTCTTCAAAGTGTTTTCTTAAAGTATGTGTCACCATTTGAAATATTTTGGCCATTATCTCCCTCAAGACATTTTGAGGGTAGGTTTCATTTACAGCCCTGCAGTACTTGTTCATATGAAGTGACCATTAGCTCAGGCTTTAAACCTGCTTTTGCAGGTAACGGCCAGAGAGCGGCAGCCTTTCTACGTTCCCCTTGCTGGTACTAGGGAAACAGACCTACCGTCCAGTGGTGTTTTTCGGTTATAAATTAGAGTGCAATGTGCGCGGATAAACACACAAATGTTGATGTCTCCTTGCTTTTGTTTGTTTTTAAATTTAATTTATATTTATTATTAGAGTAATATTCCATTGTGTACGTGGACCACTTCTTCTTGGTGCATTCCTCGGTTGATGGACATTTTCATTGCTTCCAAGTGCTGGCTATGGTAAATCTTGCTGGCGTACAGATTTGCCAGCCTGTGACTTTTTGATTCTCATTTTCTCAGGTGATTGGCCAAGCAGTGGTTGTGATTGATTGACTGGTAGCTCAATGTTTCCCTTTTCGAAGCACCTACATTGTGTTTTCATTAGTGGCTCTTTACATGCCCCCCCTTACAACCGAGGGTACGCATTTCTCCACACTCCCTTCACCTTTTATTTTTTGCAGCATTTTTCCTAATGGCCATTCTGACTGCTGTGAGCTGATAGGTTTTTGTAATATGGGTATGCATGTCATTAAAATTTTTAAAATTCGTCATATTCCTACCCCTTTCGCTTTTCTCTTAAAAGAAAAAAACCGTGAGTACAATATAGCTCTTGAAATTGTCTTCTTCGAAGGTTGCCCTATTGTGAAGTTTTTGGTCGATTTTTGATCCCAGAAATTTTCTGGAGGGCAGGTGTCATTTACAGAACTGCAAGTTGGTGAAAATTTAGTGACCTTTTGCAGTGGGTTCAAAGCTGCTGTTGTCGAAATGGCCACAAGGAGGTAGCATTTCTCCATTCCCCAATCTGGGTACTAGGGCAGCAGAGCCTTTCTGGAAGTCATTGTCCTAGGTTGTAAATTAGAATGGAATTTGCCAGGAGAAGTCCCCATAAGTTTATGTCTCATTACTTCTTCTTGGTTTTTACAATTTTTTTAATCTGGGTAAAGTTTAGAATATTGTTTGTCTTTGGTGTACACAATCTGGTTCATCTGTACATTATGTATGTCTATTAATGTACAGATACTCTTCCCATGTAAAATATTACAGTGTTCCGTCGACCTCCCTTGTTATATGTTCGGTCTTTTTGATACATGTATAT
This sequence comes from Balaenoptera physalus, assembly GCF_965194825.1. NCBI lineage: Eukaryota > Metazoa > Chordata > Mammalia > Artiodactyla > Balaenopteridae > Balaenoptera > Balaenoptera physalus. The sequence continues at coordinate 237,333 of NW_028125676.1, read as the reverse complement.
AATATGTATTTGTATATGTAGAGTAACACTAATCTTCATTTCTCAATTTCCCACCTCCTTTCCTTTCAGATGAGCATAGTTTGTTTTCTAAGCCTGTGAGTGTCTTTCTCTTTGGAAATATGTTCATCTGTGTCAGTTATTAGATAATGCCATAAGTGATAATATAGGATATAGGTCTATTGCTTTCCGACCTACTTCATGTTTTGTGAATATCTCCAGGCTCATCTATGGTGCCTCAAAGAGCAGTGCTTCAATGTTTTCCATGGCTAATATTCCATTGTGTACATGGACCACTTCTTCTTGGTGCATTCCTCTGTTGATGGACATTTTCGTTGCTTCCAAGTGTTGCCTATGGTAAATATTGCTGGAGTGCAGGATTGCCAGCCTGTGATTTTTGATTTTCATTTTCTCAGGTTTTAGACCCAGCAGTGGGTATGATTGATTCACTGGTATGGTAGGTCAACGTTTACCTTTTCAAGGCACCTCAGTTGTGCTTTCATTAGTGGCTCTTACCACGTCCCCCTTAGAATCGAGGGTACGCATTTCTCCACAATCACGTCAGCATTTATTGTTTGCAGCATTCTTGTTGATGGCCGTTCTGACTGGTATGAGCTGATAGGTTTTTGTAATTTGGGTTTACATGTCTGTAAAAATTCCTACAATTCATCATTTTTCCACGGCTTTTTCTTTTCTGTTAAAAGAAAAAAGAAAAAAGTGTGACTATAATATACCTCTTCAAATTTTCTTTTTGGAAGGTTGCACACTGGAAATTTTTGGTCGATTTTCGACCTCAGTACCTTTTGGAGGGCCGGTGTCATTTACAGAACTGCAATTGGTGAATATTTAGTGACCTTTTGCAGTGGGTTTAAAGCTGCTGTTGTGGGAAACGGCCACAAGGATGCAGCATTTCTCCATTCCCAAATCTGGGTACTAGTGCAGCAGAGCCGTTCTGGAAGTTCTTTGCCTAGGTTTTAAATTTGGATGGAATGTGCCAGGAAAACCCCCCATAAGTTTATGTCTCATTACTCCTAGTTCGTTGTTTTAATTTTTTCAATTGGGGTAATGGTTAGAATGTTGCTCGTCCAAGGTGTACACACTCTGGTTTATCTACATATTCTATATAACTATTTATGTAGAGATCCTCTTCCCGTGTAAATTATTACAGAGTGTTCCGTAAACCTTCTTTGCCATATGGTCTGTCTTTTTGATATATGTATATAATATGTATTTGTATACATATGGTAACGCTAATCTTCATTTATCCACTTCCCCCACCTTTCCTTTTAGATAAGCATAGTTTTTTTTAATAAGTCTGTGATTGACTTTCTCTGTGGAAATATGTTCATTTGTGTCAGTTATTAGATAACGCCTATAAGTGATATCATAGGATATAGGACTTTTGCTTTCCGACTTACCTCATGTTCTGTGATTATCTCCAAGATCATCTATGGTGCCTCAAAGAGCACTGTTTCATTGTTTTCCATAGCTAGTATTCTTTGTGTACATGGACGACTTCTTCTTTATCCTTTCTTCTGTTGATGGACATTTTGGTTGCTTCACTGTCTTGTCTATTGTGAATCAGGCTGCAGTGCAGCTTTTGCAGCCTGGGTCTTCTTCATTCTGGTCTTCTCAGGTGAGAGGACCACTGGTGCGCCTGCTGGATTGAATGGTACCTCAATTTTTCCTTTTAAACGCAGCTCCTTTCTGTTCTCATTATTAACGTTTAACCCTCTTACATCTCACCAGCAGCTAGAGGGTACACAGTTCTCTAAAACCACTTCAGCATTTATTGTTTGTAGTCCTTTTGCCAATGGTCAGTCGACTGGTGTGAGTTGAAAACTTTTTGTAGATTAGATTGCATGAGTCTAATACTTCCTGAGGTTGAGCTTTTATCCATTTTCCTTTCTTTAAAAAGAGGGTGAGTAAAATTTGCCTCTTCATACTATCTTCTTGAAAATTCTGCCTGTTTTGACTTTTTTTTATCCATTCCCTACCTCAGCACAATTTTGAGGGCAGGTGTCCTTTACAGCCCTGAGTCCTTGTGAATGATAAGTGACCATTAGCTGTGGGTTAAAAGCTGCTCTTGCGGGAATCGGCCACAAGGCGGCAGCATTTCTCCTTTACCAAATCTGGTTACTAGGGCAACAGAGCCTTACTGGAAGTGGTGTTCTAGGTTGTAAATTAGAATGGAATGTGCGAGGACAAAGCCCTTTAAGTTTATGTCTCATTATTTCTTCTTGGTATTTTTAACTTAATTTTTATTTTTTATCACAGCAAACTTGATTACAATGTTTTGTTTGTTCTAGGTGTGCAAGATGGGGTTCTTTCACACATATACATATATCTATTGTTCTTCGGATCCTTTTCCCATGTAGGTTATGACACAATGTTGAGTAGTCTTCCCTTGGTGTTGCGTAGGTCTTTGGTGATTATGTATTTCACATGTGTTTGTATGTCTCTGTTAACCTCAATATGGTAATGTATCCAATCCTCACACCTTTCCATTTGGTGAACCATAAGTTTTTTAAATGAATCTATGATAGTGTTTGTCTGTGGAAATATCTTTGTTTGTATCATTTTTTAGGTAACCCCTATATGTGATATGATAGGATATGTGCCTTTCGCTTTCTCACTTACTCCAAGTTGCGTGATTACTTCTAGACTCATCTACGGTGCTGCAAATGGCATTGTTTCATTTTTTCACTAGCTCATATTCCATCTATACAGGTAGCAGTTCTTCTTTGTCCACCCATCTGTCGGTGGACTTTTTGGTTACTTCCATATCTTGGCTATTGTAATACTATGGAATGCAGATTTGCGTGGCTGTGTCCTTCCAATTCTGTCTTCTTAGTTTATAGGTCCAGGAATAGGTCTGCTGGATCATATGGTAGCTCAATGTTTACCTTTTAAAGGCACCTCTGTTCTGTTCTCCTTAGTGGCTCTTTCCAGGTTACGTCCCACTTAAAGTGGAGGGCATGTATTTCTTCCCAGCACCTTCAGGATTTTTTCTTTGTAGTTTTTGCTGATGGTTATTCTGAGTGGTGTGAGCTGATACCTCTTTGTGGTTGAATTTGCATGTGTCTCATAATGCGTTGAAATTGAGCCTTCAGACATGTCCTTTTTATTTTTCCAGCTGTGATTAGAGCTTATTTCTTCAAAGTGTTTTCTTAAAGTATGTGTCACCATTTGAAATATTTTGGCCATTATCTCCCTCAAGACATTTTGAGGGTAGGTTTCATTTACAGCCCTGCAGTACTTGTTCATATGAAGTGACCATTAGCTCAGGCTTTAAACCTGCTTTTGCAGGTAACGGCCAGAGAGCGGCAGCCTTTCTACGTTCCCCTTGCTGGTACTAGGGAAACAGACCTACCGTCCAGTGGTGTTTTTCGGTTATAAATTAGAGTGCAATGTGCGCGGATAAACCCACAAATGTTGATGTCTCCTTGCTTTTGTTTGTTTTTAAATTTAATTTATATTTATTATTAGAGTAATATTCCATTGTGTACGTGGACCACTTCTTCTTGGTGCATTCCTCGGTTGATGGACATTTTCATTGCTTCCAAGTGCTGGCTATGGTAAATCTTGCTGGCGTACAGATTTGCCAGCCTGTGACTTTTTGATTCTCATTTTCTCAGGTGATTGGCCAAGTAGTGGTTGTGATTGATTGACTGGTAGCTCAATGTTTCCCTTTTCGAAGCACCTACATTGTGTTTTCATTAGTGGCTCTTTACATGCCCCCCCTTACAACCGAGGGTACGCATTTCTCCACACTCCCTTCACCTTTTATTTTTTGCAGCATTTTTCCTAATGGCCATTCTGACTGCTGTGAGCTGATAGGTTTTTGTAATATGGGTATGCATGTCATTAAAATTTTTAAAATTCGTCATATTCCTACCCCTTTCGCTTTTCTCTTAAAAGAAAAAAACCGTGAGTACAATATAGCTCTTGAAATTGTCTTCTTCGAAGGTTGCCCTATTGTGAAGTTTTTGGTCGATTTTTGATCCCAGAAATTTTCTGGAGGGCAGGTGTCATTTACAGAACTGCAAGTTGGTGAAAATTTAGTGACCTTTTGCAGTGGGTTCAAAGCTGCTGTTGTGGGAAACGGCCACAAGGAGGTAGCATTTCTCCATTCCCCAATCTGGGTACTAGGGCAGCAGAGCCTTTCTGGAAGTCATTGTCCTAGGTTGTAAATTAGAATGGAATTTGCCAGGAGAAGTCCCCATAAGTTTATGTCTCATTACTTCTTCTTGGTTTTTACAATTTTTTTAATCTGGGTAAAGTTTAGAATATTGTTTGTCTTTGGTGTACACAATCTGGTTCATCTGTACATTATGTATGTCTATTAATGTACAGATACTCTTCCCATGTAAAATATTACAGTGTTCCGTCGACCTCCCTTGTTATATGTTCGGTCTTTTTGATACATGTATATAATATGTATTTGTATATGTATAGTAACACTAATCTTCATTTCTCAATTTCCCCCCTCCTTTCCTTTCAGATGAGCATAGTTTGTTTTCTAAGCCTGTGAGTGTCTTTCTCTTTGGAAATATGTTCATCTGTGTCAGTTATTAGATAATGCCATAAGTGATAATATAGGATATAGGTCTATTGCTTTCCGACCTACTTCATGTTTTGTGAATATCTCCAGGCTCATCTATGGTGCCTCAAAGAGCAGTGCTTCAATGTTTTCCATGGCTAATATTCCATTGTGTACATGGACCACTTCTTCTTGGTGCATTCCTCTGTTGATGGACATTTTCGTTGCTTCCAAGTGTTGCCTATGGTAAATATTGCTGGAGTGCAGGATTGCCAGCCTGTGATTTTTGATTTTCATTTTCTCAGGTTTTAGACCCAGCAGTGGGTATGATTGATTCACTGGTATGGTAGGTCAACGTTTACCTTTTCAAGGCACCTCAGTTGTGCTTTCATTAGTGGCTCTTACCACGTCCCCCTTAGAATCGAGGGTACGCATTTCTCCACAATCACGTCAGCATTTATTGTTTGCAGCATTCTTGTTGATGGCCGTTCTGACTGGTATGAGCTGATAGGTTTTTGTAATTTGGGTTTACATGTCTGTAAAAATTCCTACAATTCATCATTTTTCCACGGCTTTTTCTTTTCTGTTAAAAGAAAAAAGAAAAAAGTGTGACTATAATATACCTCTTCAAATTTTCTTTTTGGAAGGTTGCACACTGGAAATTTTTGGTCGATTTTCGACCTCAGTACCTTTTGGAGGGCCGGTGTCATTTACAGACCTGCAATTGGTGAATATTTAGTGACCTTTTGCAGTGGGTTTAAAGCTGCTCTTGTGGGAAACGGCCACAAGGATGCAGCATTTCTCCATTCCCCAATCTGGGTACTAGGGCAGCAGAGCCGTTCTGGAAGTTGTTTGCCTAGGTTTTAAATTTGGAGGGAATGTGCCAGGAAAACCCCCCATAAGTTTATGTCTCATTACTCCTAGTTCGTTGTTTTAATTTTTTCAATTGGGGTAATGGTTAGAATGTTGCTCGTCCAAGGTGTACACACTCTGGTTCATCTACATATTCTATATAACTATTTATGTAGAGATCCTCTTCCCGTGTAAATTATTACAGAGTGTTCCGTAATCCTTCCTTGCTATATGGTTGGTCTTTTGGATATATGTATATAATATATATTTGTATACATATGGTAACGCTAATCTTCATTTATCCATTCCCCCCACCTTTCCTTTTAGATAAGCATAGTTTTTTTTAATAAGTCTGTGATTGACTTTCTGTGTGGAAATATGTACATTTGTGTCAGTTATTAGATAACGCCTATAAGTGATATCATAGGATATAGGACTTTTGCTTTCCGACTTACCTCATGTTCTGTGATTATCTCCAAGATCATCTATGGTGCCTCAAAGAGCAGTGTTTCATGGTTTTCCATGGCTAGTATTAATTGTGTACATGGACCACTTCTTCTTTATCCTTTCATCTGTTGATGGACATTTTGGTTGCTTCACTGTCTTTTCTATTGTGAATCAGGCTGCAGTGCAGCTTTTGCAGCCCAGGTCTTCTTCATTCTGGTCTTCTCAGGTGAGAGGCCCATTGGTGCGCCTGCTGGATTGAATGGTACCTCAATTTTTCCTTTTAAACGCAGCTCCTTTCTGTTCTCATTATTAGCATTTAACCCTCTTACATCTCACCAGCAGCTAGAGGGAACACAGTTCTCTAAAACCTCTTCAGCATTTATTGTTTGTAGACTTTTTGCCAAAGGTCATTCGACTGGTGGAAGTTGAAAAGTTTTTGTAGATTAGATTGCATGAGTCTAATACTTCCTGAGGCTGAGCTTTTATCCATTTTCCTTTCTTTAAAAAGAGAGTGAGTAAAACTTACCTCTTCATACTATCTTCGTGAACATTTTGCCTGTTTTGAATTCCTTTATCGATTCCCTACCTCAGCACAATTTTGAGGGCAGGTGTCCTTTACAGCCCTGAGTCCTTGTGAATGATAAGTGACCATTAGCTGTGGGTTAAAAGCTGCTCTTGCGGGAATCGGCCACAAGGCGGCAGCATTTCTCCTTTACCAAATCTGGTTACTAGGGCAACAGAGCCTTACTGGAAGTGGTGTTCTAGGTTGTAAATTAGAATGGAATGTGCGAGGACAAAGCCCTTTAAGTTTATGTCTCATTATTTCTTCTTGGTATTTTTAACTTAATTTTTATTTTTTATCACAGCAAACTTGATTACAATGTTTTGTTTGTTCTAGGTGTGCAAGATGTGGTTCTTTCACACATATACATATATCTATTGTTCTTCGGATCCTTTTCCCATGTAGGTTATGACACAATGTTGAGTAGTCTTCCCTTGGTATTGCGTAGGTCTTTGGTGATTATGTATTTCACATGTGTTTGTATGTCTCTGTTAACCTCAATATGGTAATGTATCCAATCCTCACACCTTTCCATTTGGTGAACCATAAGTTTTTTAAATGAATCTATGATAGTGTTTGTCTGTGGAAATATCTTTGTTTGTATCATTTTTTAGGTAACCCCTATATGTGATATGATAGGATATGTGTCTTTCGCTTTCTCACTTACTCCAAGTTGCGTGATTACTTCTAGACTCATCTACGGTGCTGCAAATGGCATTGTTTCATTTTTTCACTAGCTCATATTCCATCTATACAGGTAGCAGTTCTTCTTTGTCCACCCATCTGTCGGTGGACTTTTTGGTTACTTCCATATCTTGGCTATTGTAATACTATGGAATGCAGATTTGCGTGGCTGTGTCCTTCCAATTCTGTCTTCTTAGTTTATAGGTCCAGGAATAGGTCTGCTGGATCATATGGTAGCTCAATGTTTACCTTTTAAAGGCACCTCTGTTCTGTTCTCCTTAGTGGCTCTTTCCAGGTTACGTCCCACTTAAAGTGGAGGGCATGTATTTCTTCCCAGCACCTTCAGGATTTTTTCTTTGTAGTTTTTGCTGATGGTTATTCTGAGTGGTGTGAGCTGATACCTCTTTGTGGTTGAATTTGCATGTGTCTCATAATGCATTGAAATTGAGCCTTCAGACATGTCCTTTTTATTTTTCCAGCTGTGATTAGAGCTTATTTCTTCAAAGTGTTTTCTTAAAGTATGTGTCACCATTTGAAATATTTTGGCCATTATCTCCCTCAAGACATTTTGAGGGTAGGTTTCATTTACAGCCCTGCAGTACTTGTTCATATGAAGTGACCATTAGCTCAGGCTTTAAACCTGCTTTTGCAGGTAACGGCCAGAGAGCGGCAGCCTTTCTACGTTCCCCTTGCTGGTACTAGGGAAACAGACCTACCGTCCAGTGGTGTTTTTCGGTTATAAATTAGAGTGCAATGTGCGCGGATAAACACACAAATGTTGATGTCTCCTTGCTTTTGTTTGTTTTTAAATTTAATTTATATTTATTATTAGAGTAATATTCCATTGTGTACGTGGACCACTTCTTCTTGGTGCATTCCTCGGTTGATGGACATTTTCATTGCTTCCAAGTGCTGGCTATGGTAAATCTTGCTGGCGTACAGATTTGCCAGCCTGTGACTTTTTGATTCTCATTTTCTCAGGTGATTGGCCAAGCAGTGGTTGTGATTGATTGACTGGTAGCTCAATGTTTCCCTTTTCGAAGCACCTACATTGTGTTTTCATTAGTGGCTCTTTACATGCCCCCCCTTACAACCGAGGGTACGCATTTCTCCACACTCCCTTCACCTTTTATTTTTTGCAGCATTTTTCCTAATGGCCATTCTGACTGCTGTGAGCTGATAGGTTTTTGTAATATGGGTATGCATGTCATTAAAATTTTTAAAATTCGTCATATTCCTACCCCTTTCGCTTTTCTCTTAAAAGAAAAAAACCGTGAGTACAATATAGCTCTTGAAATTGTCTTCTTCGAAGGTTGCCCTATTGTGAAGTTTTTGGTCGATTTTTGATCCCAGAAATTTTCTGGAGGGCAGGTGTCATTTACAGAACTGCAAGTTGGTGAAAATTTAGTGACCTTTTGCAGTGGGTTCAAAGCTGCTGTTGTCGAAATGGCCACAAGGAGGTAGCATTTCTCCATTCCCCAATCTGGGTACTAGGGCAGCAGAGCCTTTCTGGAAGTCATTGTCCTAGGTTGTAAATTAGAATGGAATTTGCCAGGAGAAGTCCCCATAAGTTTATGTCTCATTACTTCTTCTTGGTTTTTACAATTTTTTTAATCTGGGTAAAGTTTAGAATATTGTTTGTCTTTGGTGTACACAATCTGGTTCATCTGTACATTATGTATGTCTATTAATGTACAGATACTCTTCCCATGTAAAATATTACAGTGTTCCGTCGACCTCCCTTGTTATATGTTCGGTCTTTTTGATACATGTATATAATATGTATTTGTATATGTAGAGTAACACTAATCTTCATTTCTCAATTTCCCACCTCCTTTCCTTTCAGATGAGCATAGTTTGTTTTCTAAGCCTGTGAGTGTCTTTCTCTTTGGAAATATGTTCATCTGTGTCAGTTATTAGATAATGCCATAAGTGATAATATAGGATATAGGTCTATTGCTTTCCGACCTACTTCATGTTTTGTGAATATCTCCAGGCTCATCTATGGTGCCTCAAAGAGCAGTGCTTCAATGTTTTCCATGGCTAATATTCCATTGTGTACATGGACCACTTCTTCTTGGTGCATTCCTCTGTTGATGGACATTTTCGTTGCTTCCAAGTGTTGCCTATGGTAAATATTGCTGGAGTGCAGGATTGCCAGCCTGTGATTTTTGATTTTCATTTTCTCAGGTTTTAGACCCAGCAGTGGGTATGATTGATTCACTGGTATGGTAGGTCAACGTTTACCTTTTCAAGGCACCTCAGTTGTGCTTTCATTAGTGGCTCTTACCACGTCCCCCTTAGAATCGAGGGTACGCATTTCTCCACAATCACGTCAGCATTTATTGTTTGCAGCATTCTTGTTGATGGCCGTTCTGACTGGTATGAGCTGATAGGTTTTTGTAATTTGGGTTTACATGTCTGTAAAAATTCCTACAATTCATCATTTTTCCACGGCTTTTTCTTTTCTGTTAAAAGAAAAAAGAAAAAAGTGTGACTATAATATACCTCTTCAAATTTTCTTTTTGGAAGGTTGCACACTGGAAATTTTTGGTCGATTTTCGACCTCAGTATTTTTTGGAGGGCCGGTGTCATTTACAGACCTGCAATTGGTGAATATTTAGTGACCTTTTGCAGTGGGTTTAAAGCTGCTGTTGTGGGAAACGGCCACAAGGATGCAGCATTTCTCCATTCCCAAATCTGGGTACTAGTGCAGCAGAGCCGTTCTGGAAGTTCTTTGCCTAGGTTTTAAATTTGGATGGAATGTGCCAGGAAAACCCCCCATAAGTTTATGTCTCATTACTCCTAGTTCGTTGTTTTAATTTTTTCAATTGGGGTAATGGTTAGAATGTTGCTCGTCCAAGGTGTACACACTCTGGTTTATCTACATATTCTATATAACTATTTATGTAGAGATCCTCTTCCCGTGTAAATTATTACAGAGTGTTCCGTAAACCTTCTTTGCCATATGGTCTGTCTTTTTGATATATGTATATAATATGTATTTGTATACATATGGTAATGCTAATCTTCATTTATCCACTTCCCCCACCTTTCCTTTTAGATAAGCATAGTTTTTTTTAATAAGTCTGTGATTGACTTTCTCTGTGGAAATATGTTCATTTGTGTCAGTTATTAGATAACGCCTATAAGTGATATCATAGGATATAGGACTTTTGCTTTCCGACTTACCTCATGTTCTGTGATTATCTCCAAGATCATCTATGGTGCCTCAAAGAGCACTGTTTCATTGTTTTCCATAGCTAGTATTCTTTGTGTACATGGACGACTTCTTCTTTATCCTTTCTTCTGTTGATGGACATTTTGGTTGCTTCACTGTCTTGTCTATTGTGAATCAGGCTGCAGTGCAGCTTTTGCAGCCTGGGTCTTCTTCATTCTGGTCTTCTCAGGTGAGAGGACCACTGGTGCGCCTGCTGGATTGAATGGTACCTCAATTTTTCCTTTTAAACGCAGCTCCTTTCTGTTCTCATTATTAACGTTTAACCCTCTTACATCTCACCAGCAGCTAGAGGGTACACAGTTCTCTAAAACCACTTCAGCATTTATTGTTTGTAGTCCTTTTGCCAATGGTCAGTCGACTGGTGTGAGTTGAAAACTTTTTGTAGATTAGATTGCATGAGTCTAATACTTCCTGAGGTTGAGCTTTTATCCATTTTCCTTTCTTTAAAAAGAGGGTGAGTAAAATTTGCCTCTTCATACTATCTTCTTGAAAATTCTGCCTGTTTTGACTTTTTTTTATCCATTCCCTACCTCAGCACAATTTTGAGGGCAGGTGTCCTTTACAGCCCTGAGTCCTTGTGAATGATAAGTGACCATTAGCTGTGGGTTAAAAGCTGCTCTTGCGGGAATCGGCCACAAGGCGGCAGCATTTCTCCTTTACCAAATCTGGTTACTAGGGCAACAGAGCCTTACTGGAAGTGGTGTTCTAGGTTGTAAATTAGAATGGAATGTGCGAGGACAAAGCCCTTTAAGTTTATGTCTCATTATTTCTTCTTGGTATTTTTAACTTAATTTTTATTTTTTATCACAGCAAACTTGATTACAATGTTTTGTTTGTTCTAGGTGTGCAAGATGGGGTTCTTTCACACATATACATATATCTATTGTTCTTCGGATCCTTTTCCCATGTAGGTTATGACACAATGTTGAGTAGTCTTCCCTTGGTGTTGCGTAGGTCTTTGGTGATTATGTATTTCACATGTGTTTGTATGTCTCTGTTAACCTCAATATGGTAATGTATCCAATCCTCACACCTTTCCATTTGGTGAACCATAAGTTTTTTAAATGAATCTATGATAGTGTTTGTCTGTGGAAATATCTTTGTTTGTATCATTTTTTAGGTAACCCCTATATGTGATATGATAGGATATGTGCCTTTCGCTTTCTCACTTACTCCAAGTTGCGTGATTACTTCTAGACTCATCTACGGTGCTGCAAATGGCATTGTTTCATTTTTTCACTAGCTCATATTCCATCTATACAGGTAGCAGTTCTTCTTTGTCCACCCATCTGTCGGTGGACTTTTTGGTTACTTCCATATCTTGGCTATTGTAATACTATGGAATGCAGATTTGCGTGGCTGTGTCCTTCCAATTCTGTCTTCTTAGTTTATAGGTCCAGGAATAGGTCTGCTGGATCATATGGTAGCTCAATGTTTACCTTTTAAAGGCACCTCTGTTCTGTTCTCCTTAGTGGCTCTTTCCAGGTTACGTCCCACTTAAAGTGGAGGGCATGTATTTCTTCCCAGCACCTTCAGGATTTTTTCTTTGTAGTTTTTGCTGATGGTTATTCTGAGTGGTGTGAGCTGATACCTCTTTGTGGTTGAATTTGCATGTGTCTCATAATGCGTTGAAATTGAGCCTTCAGACATGTCCTTTTTATTTTTCCAGCTGTGATTAGAGCTTATTTCTTCAAAGTGTTTTCTTAAAGTATGTGTCACCATTTGAAATATTTTGGCCATTATCTCCCTCAAGACATTTTGAGGGTAGGTTTCATTTACAGCCCTGCAGTACTTGTTCATATGAAGTGACCATTAGCTCAGGCTTTAAACCTGCTTTTGCAGGTAACGGCCAGAGAGCGGCAGCCTTTCTACGTTCCCCTTGCTGGTACTAGGGAAACAGACCTACCGTCCAGTGGTGTTTTTCGGTTATAAATTAGAGTGCAATGTGCGCGGATAAACACACAAATGTTGATGTCTCCTTGCTTTTGTTTGTTTTTAAATTTAATTTATATTTATTATTAGAGTAATATTCCATTGTGTACGTGGACCACTTCTTCTTGGTGCATTCCTCGGTTGATGGACATTTTCATTGCTTCCAAGTGCTGGCTATGGTAAATCTTGCTGGCGTACAGATTTGCCAGCCTGTGACTTTTTGATTCTCATTTTCTCAGGTGATTGGCCAAGCAGTGGTTGTGATTGATTGACTGGTAGCTCAATGTTTCCCTTTTCGAAGCACCTACATTGTGTTTTCATTAGTGGCTCTTTACATGCCCCCCCTTACAACCGAGGGTACGCATTTCTCCACACTCCCTTCACCTTTTATTTTTTGCAGCATTTTTCCTAATGGCCATTCTGACTGCTGTGAGCTGATAGGTTTTTGTAATATGGGTATGCATGTCATTAAAATTTTTAAAATTCGTCATATTCCTACCCCTTTCGCTTTTCTCTTAAAAGAAAAAAACCGTGAGTACAATATAGCTCTTGAAATTGTCTTCTTCGAAGGTTGCCCTATTGTGAAGTTTTTGGTCGATTTTTGATCCCAGAAATTTTCTGGAGGGCAGGTGTCATTTACAGAACTGCAAGTTGGTGAAAATTTAGTGACCTTTTGCAGTGGGTTCAAAGCTGCTGTTGTCGAAATGGCCACAAGGAGGTAGCATTTCTCCATTCCCCAATCTGGGTACTAGGGCAGCAGAGCCTTTCTGGAAGTCATTGTCCTAGGTTGTAAATTAGAATGGAATTTGCCAGGAGAAGTCCCCATAAGTTTATGTCTCATTACTTCTTCTTGGTTTTTACAATTTTTTTAATCTGGGTAAAGTTTAGAATATTGTTTGTCTTTGGTGTACACAATCTGGTTCATCTGTACATTATGTATGTCTATTAATGTACAGATACTCTTCCCATGTAAAATATTACAGTGTTCCGTCGACCTCCCTTGTTATATGTTCGGTCTTTTTGATACATGTATATAATATGTATTTGTATATGTAGAGTAACACTAATCTTCATTTCTCAATTTCCCCCCTCCTTTCCTTTCAGATGAGCATAGTTTGTTTTCTAAGCCTGTGAGTGTCTTTCTCTTTGGAAATATGTTCATCTGTGTCAGTTATTAGATAATGCCATAAGTGATAATATAGGATATAGGTCTATTGCTTTCCGACCTACTTCATGTTTTGTGAATATCTCCAGGCTCATCTATGGTGCCTCAAAGAGCAGTGCTTCAATGTTTTCCATGGCTAATATTCCATTGTGTACATGGACCACTTCTTCTTGGTGCATTCCTCTGTTGATGGACATTTTCGTTGCTTCCAAGTGTTGCCTATGGTAAATATTGCTGGAGTGCAGGATTGCCAGCCTGTGATTTTTGATTTTCATTTTCTCAGGTTTTAGACCCAGCAGTGGGTATGATTGATTCACTGGTATGGTAGGTCAACGTTTACCTTTTCAAGGCACCTCAGTTGTGCTTTCATTAGTGGCTCTTACCACGTCCCCCTTAGAATCGAGGGTACGCATTTCTCCACAATCACGTCAGCATTTATTGTTTGCAGCATTCTTGTTGATGGCCGTTCTGACTGGTATGAGCTGATAGGTTTTTGTAATTTGGGTTTACATGTCTGTAAAAATTCCTACAATTCATCATTTTTCCACGGCTTTTTCTTTTCTGTTAAAAGAAAAAAGAAAAAAGTGTGACTATAATATACCTCTTCAAATTTTCTTTTTGGAAGGTTGCACACTGGAAATTTTTGGTCGATTTTCGACCTCAGTATTTTTTGGAGGGCCGGTGTCATTTACAGACCTGCAATTGGTGAATATTTAGTGACCTTTTGCAGTGGGTTTAAAGCTGCTCTTGTGGGAAACGGCCACAAGGATGCAGCATTTCTCCATTCCCCAATCTGGGTACTAGGGCAGCAGAGCCGTTCTGGAAGTTGTTTGCCTAGGTTTTAAATTTGGAGGGAATGTGCCAGGAAAACCCCCCATAAGTTTATGTCTCATTACTCCTAGTTCGTTGTTTTAATTTTTTCAATTGGGGTAATGGTTAGAATGTTGCTCGTCCAAGGTGTACACACTCTGGTTCATCTACATATTCTATATAACTATTTATGTAGAGATCCTCTTCCCGTGTAAATTATTACAGAGTGTTCCGTAATCCTTCCTTGCTATATGGTTGGTCTTTTGGATATATGTATATAATATATATTTGTATACATATGGTAACGCTAATCTTCATTTATCCATTCCCCCCACCTTTCCTTTTAGATAAGCATAGTTTTTTTTAATAAGTCTGTGATTGACTTTCTGTGTGGAAATATGTACATTTGTGTCAGTTATTAGATAACGCCTATAAGTGATATCATAGGATATAGGACTTTTGCTTTCCGACTTACCTCATGTTCTGTGATTATCTCCAAGATCATCTATGGTGCCTCAAAGAGCAGTGTTTCATGGTTTTCCATGGCTAGTATTCATTGTGTACATGGACCACTTCTTCTTTATCCTTTCATCTGTTGATGGACATTTTGGTTGCTTCACTGTCTTTTCTATTGTGAATCAGGCTGCAGTGCAGCTTTTGCAGCCCGGGTCTTCTTCATTCTGGTCTTCTCAGGTGAGAGGCCCATTGGTGCGCCTGCTGGATTGAATGGTACCTCAATTTTTCCTTTTAAACGCAGCTCCTTTCTGTTCTCATTATTAGCATTTAACCCTCTTACATCTCACCAGCAGCTAGAGGGTACACAGTTCTCTAAAACCTCTTCAGCATTTATTGTTTGTAGACTTTTTGCCAAAGGTCATTCGACTGGTGGAAGTTGAAAAGTTTTTGTAGATTAGATTGCATGAGTCTAATACTTCCTGAGGCTGAGCTTTTATCCATTTTCCTTTCTTTAAAAAGAGAGTGAGTAAAACTTACCTCTCCATACTATCTTCGTGAACATTTTGCCTGTTTTGAATTCTTTTATCGATTCCCTACCTCAGCACAATTTTGAGGGCAGGTGTCCTTTACAGCCCTGAGTCCTTGTGAATGATAAGTGACCATTAGCTGTGGGTTAAAAGCTGCTCTTGCGGGAATCGGCCACAAGTCGGCAACATTTCTCCTTTACCAAATCTGGTTACTAGGGTAACAGAGCCTTACTGGAAGTGGTGTTCTAGGTTGTAAATTAGAATGGAATGTGCGAGACAAAGCCCTTTAAGTTTATGTCTCATTATTTCTTCTTGGTATTTTTAACTTAATTTTTATTTTTTATCACAGCAAACTTGATTACAATGTTTTGTTTGTTCTAGGTGTGCAAGATGTGGTTCTTTCACACATATACATATATCTATTGTTCTTCGGATCCTTTTCCCATGTAGGTTATGACACAATGTTGAGTAGTCTTCCCTTGGTGTTGCGTAGGTCTTTGGTGATTATGTATTTCACATGTGTTTGTATGTCTCTGTTAACCTCAATATGGTAATGTATCCAATCCTCACACCTTTCCATTTGGTGAACCATAAGTTTTTTAAATGAATCTATGATAGTGTTTGTCTGTGGAAATATTTTTGTTTGTATCATTTTTTAGGTAACCCCTATATGTGATATGATAGGATATGTGTCTTTCGCTTTCTCACTTACTCCAAGTTGCGTGATTACTTCTAGACTCATCTATGGTGCTGCAAATGGCATTGTTTCATTTTTTCACTAGCTCATATTCCATCTATACAGGTAGCAGTTCTTCTTTGTCCACCCATCTGTCGGTGGACTTTTTGGTTACTTCCATATCTTGGCTATTGTAATACTATGGAATGCAGATTTGCGTGGCTGTGTCCTTCCAATTCTGTCTTCTTAGTTTATAGGTCCAGGAATAGGTCTGCTGGATCATATGGTAGCTCAATGTTTACCTTTTAAAGGCACCTCTGTTCTGTTCTCCTTAGTGGCTCTTTCCAGGTTACGTCCCACTTAAAGTGGAGGGCATGTATTTCTTCCCAGCACCTTCAGGATTTTTTCTTTGTAGTTTTTGCTGATGGTTATTCTGAGTGGTGTGAGCTGATACCTCTTTGTGGTTGAATTTGCATGTGTCTCATAATGCGTTGAAATTGAGCTTTAAGACATGTCCTTTTTATTTTTCCAGCTGTGATTAGAGCTTATTTCTTCAAAGTATTTTTTTAAAGTATGTGTCACCTTTTGAAATATTTTGGCCATTATCTCCCTCAAGACATTTTGAGGGCAGGTTTCATTTACAGCCCTGCAGTACTTGTTCATATGAAGTGACCATTAGCTCAGGCTTTAAACCTGCTTTTGCAGGTAACGGCCAGAGAGCGGCAGCCTTTCTACGTTCCCCTTGCTGGTACTAGGGAAACAGACCTACCGTCCAGTGGTGTTTTTCGGTTATAAATTAGAGTGCAATGTGCGCGGATAAACCCACAAATGTTGATGTCTCCTTGCTTTTGTTTGTTTTTAAATTTAATTTATATTTATTATTAGAGTAATATTCCATTGTGTACGTGGACCACTTCTTCTTGGTGCATTCCTCGGTTGATGGACATTTTCATTGCTTCCAAGTGCTGGCTATGGTAAATCTTGCTGGCGTACAGATTTGCCAGCCTGTGACTTTTTGATTCTCATTTTCTCAGGTTATTGGCCAATCAGTGGTTGTGATTGATTGACTGGTAGCTCAATGTTTCCCTTTTCGAAGCACCTACATTGTGTTTTCATTAGTGGCTCTTTACATGCCCCCCTTACAACCGAGGCTACGCATTTCTCCACACTCCCTTCACCTTTTATTTTTTGCAGCATTTTTCCTAATGGCCATTCTGACTGCTGTGAGCTGATAGGTTTTTGTAATATGGGTATGCATGTCATTAAAATTTTTAAAATTCGTCATATTCCTACGCCTTTCGCTTTTCTCTTAAAAGAAAAAACCGTGAGTACAATATAGCTCTTGAAATTGTCTTCTTCGAAGGTTGCCCTATTGTGAAGTTTTTGGTCGATTTTTGATCCCAGAAATTTTCTGGAGGGCAGGTGTCATTTACAGAACTGCAAGTTGGTGAAAATTTAGTGACCTTTTGCAGTGGGTTCAAAGCTGCTGTTGTGGGAAACGGCCACAAGGAGGTAGCATTTCTCCATTCCCCAATCTGGGTACTAGGGCAGCAGAGCCTTTCTGGAAGTCATTGTCCTAGGTTGTAAATTAGAATGGAATTTGCCAGGAGAAGTCCCCATAAGTTTATGTCTCATTACTTCTTCTTGGTTTTTACAATTTTTTTAATCTGGGTAAAGTTTAGAATATTGTTTGTCTTTGGTGTACACAATCTGGTTCATCTGTACATTATGTATGTCTATTAATGTACAGATACTCTTCCCATGTAAAATATTACAGTGTTCCGTCGACCTCCCTTGTTATATGTTCGGTCTTTTTGATACATGTATATAATATGTATTTGTATATGTAGAGTAACACTAATCTTCATTTCTCAATTTCCCCCCTCCTTTCCTTTCAGATGAGCATAGTTTGTTTTCTAAGCCTGTGAGTGTCTTTCTCTTTGGAAATATGTTCATCTGTGTCAGTTATTAGATAATGCCATAAGTGATAATATAGGATATAGGTCTATTGCTTTCCGACCTACTTCATGTTTTGTGAATATCTCCAGGCTCATCTATGGTGCCTCAAAGAGCAGTGCTTCAATGTTTTCCATGGCTAATATTCCATTGTGTACATGGACCACTTCTTCTTGGTGCATTCCTCTGTTGATGGACATTTTCGTTGCTTCCAAGTGTTGCCTATGGTAAATATTGCTGGAGTGTAGGATTGCCAGCCTGTGATTTTTGATTTTCATTTTCTCAGGTTTTAGACCCAGCAGTGGGTATGATTGATTCACTGGTATGGTAGGTCAACGTTTACCTTTTCAAGGCACCTCAGTTGTGCTTTCATTAGTGGCTCTTACCACGTCCCCCTTAGAATCGAGGGTACGCATTTCTCCACAATCACGTCAGCATTTATTGTTTGCAGCATTTTTGTTGATGGCCGTTCTGACTGGTGTGAGCTGATAGGTTTTTGTAATTTGCGTTTACATGTCTGTGAAAATTCCTACAATTCATCATTTTTCCACGCCTTTTTCTTTTCTGTTAAAAGAAAAAAGCAAAAAAGTGTGACTATAATATACCTCTTCAAATTTTCTTTTTGGAAGGTGGCACTCTGGAATTTTTTGGTCGATTTTCGACCTCAGTATTTTTTGGAGGGCCGGTGTCATTTACAGACCTGCAATTGGTGAATATTTAGTGACCTTTTGCAGTGGGTTTAAAGCTGCTCTTGTGGGAAACGGCCACAAGGATGCAGCATTTCTCCATTCCCCAATCTGGGTACTAGGGCAGCAGAGCCGTTCTGGAAGTTGTTTGCCTAGGTTTTAAATTTGGAGGGAATGTGCCAGGAAAACCCCCCATAAGTTTATGTCTCATTACTCCTAGTTCGTTGTTTTAATTTTTTCAATTGGGGTAATGGTTAGAATGTTGCTCGTCCAAGGTGTACACACTCTGGTTCATCTACATATTCTATATAACTATTTATGTAGAGATCCTCTTCCCGTGTAAATTATTACAGAGTGTTCCGTAATCCTTCCTTGCTATATGGTTGGTCTTTTGGATATATGTATATAATATATATTTGTATACATATGGTAACGCTAATCTTCATTTATCCATTCCCCCCACCTTTCCTTTTAGGTAAGCATAGTTTTTTTTTAATAAGTCTGTGATTGACTTTCTGTGTGGAAATATGTACATTTGTGTCAGTTATTAGATAACGCCTATAAGTGATATCATAGGATATAGGACTTTTGCTTTCCGACTTACCTCATGTTCTGTGATTATCTCCAAGATCATCTATGGTGCCTCAAAGAGCAGTGTTTCATGGTTTTCCATGGCTAGTATTCATTGTGTACATGGACCACTTCTTCTTTATCCTTTCATCTGTTGATGGACATTTTGGTTGCTTCACTGTCTTTTCTATTGTGAATCAGGCTGCAGTGCAGCTTTTGCAGCCCGGGTCTTCTTCATTCTGGTCTTCTCAGGTGAGAGGCCCATTGGTGCGCCTGCTGGATTGAATGGTACCTCAATTTTTCCTTTTAAACGCAGCTCCTTTCTGTTCTCATTATTAGCATTTAACCCTCTTACATCTCACCAGCAGCTAGAGGGTACACAGTTCTCTAAAACCTCTTCAGCATTTATTGTTTGTAGACTTTTTGCCAAAGGTCATTCGACTGGTGGAAGTTGAAAAGTTTTTGTAGATTAGATTGCATGAGTCTAATACTTCCTGAGGCTGAGCTTTTATCCATTTTCCTTTCTTTAAAAAGAGAGTGAGTAAAACTTACCTCTCCATACTATCTTCGTGAACATTTTGCCTGTTTTGAATTCTTTTATCGATTCCCTACCTCAGCACAATTTTGAGGGCAGGTGTCCTTTACAGCCCTGAGTCCTTGTGAATGATAAGTGACCATTAGCTGTGGGTTAAAAGCTGCTCTTGCGGGAATCGGCCACAAGTCGGCAACATTTCTCCTTTACCAAATCTGGTTACTAGGGTAACAGAGCCTTACTGGAAGTGGTGTTCTAGGTTGTAAATTAGAATGGAATGTGCGAGACAAAGCCCTTTAAGTTTATGTCTCATTATTTCTTCTTGGTATTTTTAACTTAATTTTTATTTTTTATCACAGCAAACTTGATTACAATGTTTTGTTTGTTCTAGGTGTGCAAGATGTGGTTCTTTCACACATATACATATATCTATTGTTCTTCGGATCCTTTTCCCATGTAGGTTATGACACAATGTTGAGTAGTCTTCCCTTGGTATTGCGTAGGTCTTTGGTGATTATGTATTTCACATGTGTTTGTATGTCTCTGTTAACCTCAATATGGTAATGTATCCAATCCTCACACCTTTCCATTTGGTGAACCATAAGTTTTTTAAATGAATCTATGATAGTGTTTGTCTGTGGAAATATCTTTGTTTGTATCATTTTTTAGGTAACCCCTATATGTGATATGATAGGATATGTGTCTTTCGCTTTCTCACTTACTCCAAGTTGCGTGATTACTTCTAGACTCATCTATGGTGCTGCAAATGGCATTGTTTCATTTTTTCACTAGCTCATATTCCATCTATACAGGTAGCAGTTCTTCTTTGTCCACCCATCTGTCGGTGGACTTTTTGGTTACTTCCATATCTTGGCTATTGTAATACTATGGAATGCAGATTTGCGTGGCTGTGTCCTTCCAATTCTGTCTTCTTAGTTTATAGGTCCAGGAATAGGTCTGCTGGATCATATGGTAGCTCAATGTTTACCTTTTAAAGGCACCTCTGTTCTGTTCTCCTTAGTGGCTCTTTCCAGGTTACGTCCCACTTAAAGTGGAGGGCATGTATTTCTTCCCAGCACCTTCAGGATTTTTTCTTTGTAGTTTTTGCTGATGGTTATTCTGAGTGGTGTGAGCTGATACCTCTTTGTGGTTGAATTTGCATGTGTCTCATAATGCATTGAAATTGAGCTTTAAGACATGTCCTTTTTATTTTTCCAGCTGTGATTAGAGCTTATTTCTTCAAAGTGTTTTTTTAAAGTATGTGTCACCTTTTGAAATATTTTGGCCATTATCTCCCTCAAGACATTTTGAGGGCAGGTTTCATTTACAGCCCTGCAGTACTTGTTCATATGAAGTGACCATTAGCTCAGGCTTTAAACCTGCTTTTGCAGGTAACGGCCAGAGAGCGGCAGCCTTTCTACGTTCCCCTTGCTGGTACTAGGGAAACAGACCTACCGTCCAGTGGTGTTTTTCGGTTATAAATTAGAGTGCAATGTGCGCGGATAAACCCACAAATGTTGATGTCTCCTTGCTTTTGTTTGTTTTTAAATTTAATTTATATTTATTATTAGAGTAATATTCCATTGTGTACGTGGACCACTTCTTCTTGGTGCATTCCTCGGTTGATGGACATTTTCATTGCTTCCAAGTGCTGGCTATGGTAAATCTTGCTGGCGTACAGATTTGCCAGCCTGTGACTTTTTGATTCTCATTTTCTCAGGTGATTGGCCAATCAGTGGTTGTGATTGATTGACTGGTAGCTCAATGTTTCCCTTTTCGAAGCACCTACATTGTGTTTTCATTAGTGGCTCTTTACATGCCCCCCTTACAACCGAGGCTACGCATTTCTCCACACTCCCTTCACCTTTTATTTTTTGCAGCATTTTTCCTAATGGCCATTCTGACTGCTGTGAGCTGATAGGTTTTTGTAATATGGGTATGCATGTCATTAAAATTTTTAAAATTCGTCATATTCCTACGCCTTTCGCTTTTCTCTTAAAAGAAAAAACCGTGAGTACAATATAGCTCTTGAAATTGTCTTCTTCGAAGGTTGCCCTATTGTGAAGTTTTTGGTCGATTTTTGATCCCAGAAATTTTCTGGAGGGCAGGTGTCATTTACAGAACTGCAAGTTGGTGAAAATTTAGTGACCTTTTGCAGTGGGTTCAAAGCTGCTGTTGTGGGAAACGGCCACAAGGAGGTAGCATTTCTCCATTCCCCAATCTGGGTACTAGGGCAGCAGAGCCTTTCTGGAAGTCATTGTCCTAGGTTGTAAATTAGAATGGAATTTGCCAGGAGAAGTCCCCATAAGTTTATGTCTCATTACTTCTTCTTGGTTTTTACAATTTTTTTAATCTGGGTAAAGTTTAGAATATTGTTTGTCTTTGGTGTACACAATCTGGTTCATCTGTACATTATGTATGTCTATTAATGTACAGATACTCTTCCCATGTAAAATATTACAGTGTTCCGTCGACCTCCCTTGTTATATGTTCGGTCTTTTTGATACATGTATATAATATGTATTTGTATATGTAGAGTAACACTAATCTTCATTTCTCAATTTCCCCCCTCCTTTCCTTTCAGATGAGCATAGTTTGTTTTCTAAGCCTGTGAGTGTCTTTCTCTTTGGAAATATGTTCATCTGTGTCAGTTATTAGATAATGCCATAAGTGATAATATAGGATATAGGTCTATTGCTTTCCGACCTACTTCATGTTTTGTGAATATCTCCAGGCTCATCTATGGTGCCTCAAAGAGCAGTGCTTCAATGTTTTCCATGGCTAATATTCCATTGTGTACATGGACCACTTCTTCTTGGTGCATTCCTCTGTTGATGGACATTTTCGTTGCTTCCAAGTGTTGCCTATGGTAAATATTGCTGGAGTGCAGGATTGCCAGCCTGTGATTTTTGATTTTCATTTTCTCAGGTTTTAGACCCAGCAGTGGGTATGATTGATTCACTGGTATGGTAGGTCAACGTTTACCTTTTCAAGGCACCTCAGTTGTGCTTTCATTAGTGGCTCTTACCACGTCCCCCTTAGAATCGAGGGTACGCATTTCTCCACAATCACGTCAGCATTTATTGTTTGCAGCATTCTTGTTGATGGCCGTTCTGACTGGTATGAGCTGATAGGTTTTTGTAATTTGGGTTTACATGTCTGTAAAAATTCCTACAATTCATCATTTTTCCACGGCTTTTTCTTTTCTGTTAAAAGAAAAAAGAAAAAAGTGTGACTATAATATACCTCTTCAAATTTTCTTTTTGGAAGGTTGCACACTGGAAATTTTTGGTCGATTTTCGACCTCAGTACCTTTTGGAGGGCCGGTGTCATTTACAGAACTGCAATTGGTGAATATTTAGTGACCTTTTGCAGTGGGTTTAAAGCTGCTGTTGTGGGAAACGGCCACAAGGATGCAGCATTTCTCCATTCCCAAATCTGGGTACTAGTGCAGCAGAGCCGTTCTGGAAGTTCTTTGCCTAGGTTTTAAATTTGGATGGAATGTGCCAGGAAAACCCCCCATAAGTTTATGTCTCATTACTCCTAGTTCGTTGTTTTAATTTTTTCAATTGGGGTAATGGTTAGAATGTTGCTCGTCCAAGGTGTACACACTCTGGTTTATCTACATATTCTATATAACTATTTATGTAGAGATCCTCTTCCCGTGTAAATTATTACAGAGTGTTCCGTAAACCTTCTTTGCTATATGGTCTGTCTTTTTGATATATGTATATAATATGTATTTGTATACATATGGTAACGCTAATCTTCATTTATCCACTCCCCCCACCTTTCCTTTTAGATAAGCATAGTTTTTTTTAATAAGTCTGTGATTGACTTTCTCTGTGGAAATATGTTCATTTGTGTCAGTTATTAGATAACGCCTATAAGTGATATCATAGGATATAGGACTTTTGCTTTCCGACTTACCTCATGTTCTGTGATTATCTCCAAGATCATCTATGGTGCCTCAAAGAGCACTGTTTCATTGTTTTCCATAGCTAGTATTCATTGTGTACATGGACGACTTCTTCTTTATCCTTTCTTCTGTTGATGGACATTTTGGTTGCTTCACTGTCTTGTCTATTGTGAATCAGGCTGCAGTGCAGCTTTTGCAGCCTGGGTCTTCTTCATTCTGGTCTTCTCAGGTGAGAGGACCACTGGTGCGCCTGCTGGATTGAATGGTACCTCAATTTTTCCTTGTAAACGCAGCTCCTTTCTGTTCTCATTGTTAACGTTTAACCCTCTTACATCTCACCAGCAGCTAGAGGGTACACAGTTCTCTAAAACCACTTCAGCATTTATTGTTTGTAGTCCTTTTGCCAATGGTCAGTCGACTGGTGTGAGTTGAAAACTTTTTGTAGATTAGATTGCATGAGTCTAATACTTCCTGAGGTTGAGCTTTTATCCATTTTCCTTTCTTTAAAAAGAGGGTGAGTAAAACTTGCCTCTTCATACTATCTTCTTGAAAATTCTGCCTGTTTTGACTTTTTTTTATCCATTCCCTACCTCAGCACAATTTTGAGGGCAGGTGTCCTTTACAGCCTTGAGTCATTTTGAATGGTAAGTGACCATAAGCTGTTGGTTAAAAGCTGCTCTTGCGGGAATTGGCCACAAGGCAGCAGAATTTCTCCTTTACCAAATCTGGTTACTAGGGCAACAGAGCCTTACTGGAAGTGGTGTTCTAGGTTGTAAATTAGAATGGAATGTGCGGGGGGAAAGCCCTTTAAGTTTATGTCTCATTACTTCTTGTTGGTATTTTTAACTTAATTTTTATTTTTTATCACAGCAAACTTGATTACAATGTTTTGTTTGTTCTAGGTGTGCAAGATGTGGTTCTTTCACACATATACATATATCTATTCTTCTTCGGATCCTTTTCCCATATAGGTTATGACACAATGTTGAGTAGTATTCTCTTGATATTGCGTAGGTCTTTGGTGATTATATATTTCACATGTGTTTGTAACTCTCTGTTAACCTAAAAATGGTAATGTATCCAATCCTCACAACTTTCTATTTGGTGAACCATAAGAATTTTAATGAATCTATGATAGTGTTTCTCTGTGGAAATATCTTTCTTTGTATCATTTTTTAGGTAACCCCTATATGTGATATGATAGGATATGTGCCTTTCGCTTTCTCACTTACTCCAAGTTGTGTGATTACTTCTAGGCTCATCTATGGTGCTGCAAATGACATTGTTTCATTTTTTCACTAGCTCATATTCCATCTGTACAGATAGCAGTTCTTCTTTGTCCACCCATCTGTCGGTGGTCTTTTTGGTTACTTCCATATCTTGGCTATTGTAATAATATGCAATACAGATTTGCGTGTCTCTGTCCTTCCAATTTTGCCTTCTTAGGTTATAGGTCCAGGAATAGGACTGCTGGATCATATGGTAGCTCAATGTTTTCCTTTTAAAGGCACCTCTGTTCTGTTCTCCTTAGTGGCTCTTTCCAGGTTACGTCCCACTTAAAGTGGAGGGCATGTATTTCTTCCCAGCACCTTCAGGATTTTTTCTTTGTAGTTTTTGCTGATGGTTATTCTGAGTGGTGTGAGCTGATACCTCTTTGTGGTTGAATTTGCATGTGTCTCATAATGCGTTGAAATTGAGCTTTAAGACATGTCCTTTTTATTTTTCCAGCTGTGATTAGAGCTTATTTCTTCAAAGTGTTTTTTTAAAGTATGTGTCACCTTTTGAAATATTTTGTCCATTATCTCCCTCAAGACATTTTGAGGGTAGGTTTCATTTACAGCCCTGCAGTACTTGTTCATATGAAGTGACCATTAGCTCAGGCTTCAAACCTGCTTTTGCAGGTATCGGCCAAAGAGCGGCAGCCTTTCTACGTTTCCCTTGCTGGTACTAGGGAAACAGACCTACCGGCCAGTGGTGTTCTTCGGTTATAAATTAGAGTGAATGTGCCCGGATAAACCCACAAATGTTGATGTCTCCTTGCTTTTGTTTGTTTTTAAATTTAATTTATATTTATTATTAGAGTAATATACCATTGTGTACGTAGACTACTTCTTCTTGGTGCATTCCTCAGTTGATGGACATTTTCATTGCTTCCAAGTGCTGGCTATGGTAAATCTTGCTGGCGTACAGGTTTGCCAGCCTGTGACTTTTTGATTCTCATTTTGTCAGGTGATAGGCCAAGAAGTGATTGTGATTGATTGACGGGTATCTCAATGTTTCCCTTTTCAAAGCACCTACATTGTGTTTTCATTAGTGGCTCGTTACATGCCCCCCCTTACAACCGAGGGTACACATTTCTCCACACTCCCTTCACCGTTTATTTTTTGCAGCATTTTTCCTAATGGCCATTCTGACTGCTCTGAGCTGATAGGTTTTTGTAATATGGGTATGCATGTCATTAAAATTTTTAAAATTCGTCATATTCCTACGCCTTTTTCTTTTCTCTTAAAAGAAAAAACCGTGAGTACAGTATAGCTCTTGAAATTGTCTTCTTCGAAGGTTGCCCTCTTCTGAAGATTTTGTTCGATATTTGACCCCAGAAATTTTCTGGAGGGCAGTTGCCATTTATAGAACTGCAAGTTGGTGAAAATTTACTGACATTTTGCAGTGGGTTCAAAGCTGCTGTTGTGGGAAACGGCCACAAGGAGGTAGCATTTCTCCATTCCCCAATCTGGGTACTAGGGCAGCAGAGCCTTTATGGAAGTCATTGTCCTAGGTTGTAAATTAGAATGGAATTTGCCAGGAGCAATCCCCATAAGTTTATGTCTCATTACTTCTTCTTGGTTTTTAAATTTTTTTTAATCTGGGTAAAGTTTAGAATATTGTTTGTCCTAGGTGTACACAATCTGGTTCATTTGTACATTATGTATGTCTATTAATGTACAGATCCTCTTCCCATGTAAAATATTACAGTATTCCTTCGACCTCCCTTGCTATATGTTCGGTCTTTTTGATACATGTATATAATATGTATTTGTATATGTATAGTAACACTAATCTTCATTTCTCAATTTCCCCCCTCCTTTCCTTTCAGATGAGCATAGTTTGTTTTCTAAGCCTGTGAGTGTCTTTCTCTTTGGAAATATGTTCATCTGTGTCAGTTATTAGATAATGCCATAAGTGATAATATAGGAAATAGGTGTTTTGCTGTCCGACCTACTTCATGTTTTGTGATTATCTCCAGGCTCATCTATGGTGCCTCAAAGAGCAGTGCTTCAATGTTTTCCATGGCTAATATTCCATTGTGTACATGGACCACTTCTTCTTGGTTCATTCCTCTGTTGATGGACATTTTCGTTGCTTCCAAGTGTTGCCTATGGTAAATATTGCTGGAGTGCAGGATTGCCAGCCTGTGATTTTTGATTTTCATTTTCTCAGGTGATAGACCCAGCAGTGGGTATGATTGATTGACTGGTATGGTAGGTCAACGTTTACCTTTTCAAGGCACCTCAATTGTGCTTTCATTAGTGGCTCTTACCACGTCCCCCTTAGAATCGAGGGTACGCATTTCTCCACAATCACGTCAGCATTTATTGTTTGCAGCATTTTTGTTGATGGCCGTTCTGACTGGTGTGAGCTGATAGGTTTTTGTAATTTGGGTTTACATGTCTGTAAAAATTCCTACAATTCATCATTTTTCCACGCCTTTTTCTTTTCTGTTAAAAGAAAAAAGCAAAAAAGTGTGACTAAAATATACCTCTTCAAATTTTCTTTTTGGAAGGTTGCACTCTGGAATTTTTTGGTCGATTTTCGACCTCAGTATTTTTTGGAGGGCCGGTGTCATTTACAGACCTGCAATTGGTGAATATTTAGTGACCTTTTGCAGTGGGTTTAAAGCTGCTCTTGTGGGAAACGGCCACAAGGATGCAGCATTTCTCCATTCCCCAATCTGGGTACTAGGGCAGCAGAGCCGTTCTGGAAGTTGTTTGCCTAGGTTTTAAATTTGGAGGGAATGTGCCAGGAAAACCCCCCATAAGTTTATGTCTCATTACTCCTAGTTCGTTGTTTTAATTTTTTCAATTGGGGTAATGGTTAGAATGTTGCTCGTCCAAGGTGTACACACTCTGGTTCATCTACATATTCTATATAAATATTTATGTAGAGATCCTCTTCCCGTGTAAATTATTACAGAGTGTTCCGTAATCCTTCCTTGCTATATGGTTGGTCTTTTGGATATATGTATATAATATATATTTGTATACATATGGTAACGCTAATCTTCATTTATCCATTCCCCCCACCTTTCCTTTTAGATAAGCATAGTTTTTTTTTAATAAGTCTGTGATTGACTTTCTGTGTGGAAATATGTACATTTGTGTCAGTTATTAGATAACGCCTATAAGTGATATCATAGGATATAGGACTTTTGCTTTCCGACTTACCTCATGTTCTGTGATTATCTCCAAGATCATCTATGGTGCCTCAAAGAGCAGTGTTTCATGGTTTTCCATGGCTAGTATTCATTGTGTACATGGACCACTTCTTCTTTATCCTTTCATCTGTTGATGGACATTTTGGTTGCTTCACTGTCTTTTCTATTGTGAATCAGGCTGCAGTGCAGCTTTTGCAGCCCGGGTCTTCTTCATTCTGGTCTTCTCAGGTGAGAGGCCCATTGGTGCGCCTGCTGGATTGAATGGTACCTCAATTTTTCCTTTTAAACGCAGCTCCTTTCTGTTCTCATTATTAGCATTTAACCCTCTTACATCTCACCAGCAGCTAGAGGGTACACAGTTCTCTAAAACCTCTTCAGCATTTATTGTTTGTAGACTTTTTGCCAAAGGTCATTCGACTGGTGGAAGTTGAAAAGTTTTTGTAGATTAGATTGCATGAGTCTAATACTTCCTGAGGCTGAGCTTTTATCCATTTTCCTTTCTTTAAAAAGAGAGTGAGTAAAACTTACCTCTCCATACTATCTTCGTGAACATTTTGCCTGTTTTGAATTCTTTTATCGATTCCCTACCTCAGCACAATTTTGAGGGCAGGTGTCCTTTACAGCCCTGAGTCCTTGTGAATGATAAGTGACCATTAGCTGTGGGTTAAAAGCTGCTCTTGCGGGAATCGGCCACAAGTCGGCAACATTTCTCCTTTACCAAATCTGGTTACTAGGGTAACAGAGCCTTACTGGAAGTGGTGTTCTAGGTTGTAAATTAGAATGGAATGTGCGAGACAAAGCCCTTTAAGTTTATGTCTCATTATTTCTTCTTGGTATTTTTAACTTAATTTTTATTTTTTATCACAGCAAACTTGATTACAATGTTTTGTTTGTTCTAGGTGTGCAAGATGTGGTTCTTTCACACATATACATATATCTATTGTTCTTCGGATCCTTTTCCCATGTAGGTTATGACACAATGTTGAGTAGTCTTCCCTTGGTATTGCGTAGGTCTTTGGTGATTATGTATTTCACATGTGTTTGTATGTCTCTGTTAACCTCAATATGGTAATGTATCCAATCCTCACACCTTTCCATTTGGTGAACCATAAGTTTTTTAAATGAATCTATGATAGTGTTTGTCTGTGGAAATATCTTTGTTTGTATCATTTTTTAGGTAACCCCTATATGTGATATGATAGGATATGTGTCTTTCGCTTTCTCACTTACTCCAAGTTGCGTGATTACTTCTAGACTCATCTACGGTGCTGCAAATGACATTGTTTCATTTTTTCACTAGCTCATATTCCATCTATACAGGTAGCAGTTCTTCTTTGTCCACCCATCTGTCGGTGGACTTTTTGGTTACTTCCATATCTTGGCTATTGTAATACTATGGAATGCAGATTTGCGTGGCTGTGTCCTTCCAATTCTGTCTTCTTAGTTTATAGGTCCAGGAATAGGTCTGCTGGATCATATGGTAGCTCAATGTTTACCTTTTAAAGGCACCTCTGTTCTGTTCTCCTTAGTGGCTCTTTCCAGGTTACGTCCCACTTAAAGTGGAGGGCATGTATTTCTTCCCAGCACCTTCAGGATTTTTTCTTTGTAGTTTTTGCTGATGGTTATTCTGAGTGGTGTGAGCTGATACCTCTTTGTGGTTGAATTTGCATGTGTCTCATAATGCGTTGAAATTGAGCTTTAAGACATGTCCTTTTTATTTTTCCAGCTGTGATTAGAGCTTATTTCTTCAAGGTGTTTTCTTAAAGTATGTGTCACCATTTGAAATATTTTGGCCATTATCTCCCTCAAGACATTTTGAGGGTAGGTTTCATTTACAGCCCTGCAGTACTTGTTCATATGAAGTGACCATTAGCTCAGGCTTTAAACCTGCTTTTGCATGTAACGGCCAGAGAGCGGCAGCCTTTCTACGTTCCCCTTGCTGGTACTAGGGAAACAGACCTACCGTCCAGTGGTGTTTTTCGGTTATAAATTAGAGTGCAATGTGCGCGGATAAACCCACAAATGTTGATGTCTCCTTGCTTTTGTTTGTTTTTAAATTTAATTTATATTTATTATTAGAGTAATATTCCATTGTGTACGTGGACCACTTCTTCTTGGTTCATTCCGCAGTTGATGGACATTTTCATTGCTTCCAAGTGCTGGCTATGGTAAATCTTGCTGGCGTACAGATTTGCCAGCCTGTGACTTTTTGATTCTCATTTTCTCAGGTGATTGGCCAAGCAGTGGTTGTGATTGATTGACTGGTAGCTCAATGTTTCCCTTTTCGAAGCACCTACATTGTGTTTTCATTAGTGGCTCTTTACATGCCCCCCTTACAACCGAGGCTACGCATTTCTCCACACTCCCTTCACCTTTTATTTTTTGCAGCATTTTTCCTAATGGCCATTCTGACTGCTGTGAGCTGATAGGTTTTTGTAATATGGGTATGCATGTCATTAAAATTTTTAAAATTCGTCATATTCCTACGCCTTTCGCTTTTCTCTTAAAAGAAAAAACCGTGAGTACAATATAGCTCTTGAAATTGTCTTCTTCGAAGGTTGCCCTATTGTGAAGTTTTTGGTCGATTTTTGATCCCAGAAATTTTCTGGAGGGCAGGTGTCATTTACAGAACTGCAAGTTGGTGAAAATTTAGTGACCTTTTGCAGTGGGTTCAAAGCTGCTGTTGTGGGAAACGGCCACAAGGAGGTAGCATTTCTCCATTCCCCAATCTGGGTACTAGGGCAGCAGAGCCTTTCTGGAAGTCATTGTCCTAGGTTGTAAATTAGAATGGAATTTGCCAGGAGAAGTCCCCATAAGTTTATGTCTCATTACTTCTTCTTGGTTTTTACAATTTTTTTAATCTGGGTAAAGTTTAGAATATTGTTTGTCTTTGGTGTACACAATCTGGTTCATCTGTACATTATGTATGTCTATTAATGTACAGATACTCTTCCCATGTAAAATATTACAGTGTTCCGTCGACCTCCCTTGTTATATGTTCGGTCTTTTTGATACATGTATATAATATGTATTTGTATATGTAGAGTAACACTAATCTTCATTTCTCAATTTCCCCCCTCCTTTCCTTTCAGATGAGCATAGTTTGTTTTCTAAGCCTGTGAGTGTCTTTCTCTTTGGAAATATGTTCATCTGTGTCAGTTATTAGATAATGCCATAAGTGATAATATAGGATATAGGTCTATTGCTTTCCGACCTACTTCATGTTTTGTGAATATCTCCAGGCTCATCTATGGTGCCTCAAAGAGCAGTGCTTCAATGTTTTCCATGGCTAATATTCCATTGTGTACATGGACCACTTCTTCTTGGTGCATTCCTCTGTTGATGGACATTTTCGTTGCTTCCAAGTGTTGCCTATGGTAAATATTGCTGGAGTGCAGGATTGCCAGCCTGTGATTTTTGATTTTCATTTTCTCAGGTTTTAGACCCAGCAGTGGGTATGATTGATTCACTGGTATGGTAGGTCAACGTTTACCTTTTCAAGGCACCTCAGTTGTGCTTTCATTAGTGGCTCTTACCACGTCCCCCTTAGAATCGAGGGTACGCATTTCTCCACAATCACGTCAGCATTTATTGTTTGCAGCATTCTTGTTGATGGCCGTTCTGACTGGTATGAGCTGAAAGGTTTTTGTAATTTGGGTTTACATGTCTGTAAAAATTCCTACAATTCATCATTTTTCCACGGCTTTTTCTTTTCTGTTAAAAGAAAAAAGAAAAAAGTGTGACTATAATATACCTCTTCAAATTTTCTTTTTGGAAGGTTGCACACTGGAAATTTTTGGTCGATTTTCGACCTCAGTACCTTTTGGAGGGCCGGTGTCATTTACAGAACTGCAATTGGTGAATATTTAGTGACCTTTTGCAGTGGGTTTAAAGCTGCTGTTGTGGGAAACGGCCACAAGGATGCAGCATTTCTCCATTCCCAAATCTGGGTACTAGTGCAGCAGAGCAGTTCTGGAAGTTCTTTGCCTAGGTTTTAAATTTGGATGGAATGTGCCAGGAAAATCCCCCATAAGTTTATGTCTCATTACTCCTAGTTCGTTGTTTTAATTTTTTCAATTGGGGTAATGGTTAGAATGTTGCTCGTCCAAGGTGTACACACTCTGGTTTATCTACATATTCTATATAACTATTTATGTAGAGATCCTCTTCCCGTGTAAATTATTACAGAGTGTTCCGTAAACCTTCTTTGCTATATGGTCTGTCTTTTTGATATATGTATATAATATGTATTTGTATACATATGGTAACGCTAATCTTCATTTATCCACTCCCCCCACCTTTCCTTTTAGATAAGCCTAGTTTTTTTTAATAAGTCTGTGATTGACTTTCTCTGTGGAAATATGTTCATTTGTGTCAGTTATTAGATAACGCCTATAAGTGATATCATAGGATATAGGACTTTTGCTTTCCGACTTACCTCATGTTCTGTGATTATCTCCAAGATCATCTATGGTGCCTCAAAGAGCACTGTTTCATTGTTTTCCATAGCTAGTATTCATTGTGTACATGGACGACTTCTTCTTTATCCTTTCTTCTGTTGATGGACATTTTGGTTGCTTCACTGTCTTGTCTATTGTGAATCAGGCTGCAGTGCAGCTTTTGCAGCCTGGGTCTTCTTCATTCTGGTCTTCTCAGGTGAGAGGACCACTGGTGCGCCTGCTGGATTGAATGGTACCTCAATTTTTCCTTGTAAACGCAGCTCCTTTCTGTTCTCATTGTTAACGTTTAACCCTCTTACATCTCACCAGCAGCTAGAGGGTACACAGTTCTCTAAAACCACTTCAGCATTTATTGTTTGTAGTCCTTTTGCCAATGGTCAGTCGACTGGTGTGAGTTGAAAACTTTTTGTAGATTAGATTGCATGAGTCTAATACTTCCTGAGGTTGAGCTTTTATCCATTTTCCTTTCTTTAAAAAGAGGGTGAGTAAAACTTGCCTCTTCATACTATCTTCTTGAACATTCTGCCTGTTTTGACTTTTTTTTATCCATTCCCTACCTCAGCACAATTTTGAGGGCAGGTGTCCTTTACAGCCTTGAGTCATTTTGAATGGTAAGTGACCATAAGCTGTGGGTTAAAAGCTGCTCTTGCGGGAATTGGCCACAAGGCAGCAGAATTTCTCCTTTACCAAATCTGCTTACTAGGGCAACAGAGCCTTACTGGAAGTGGTGTTCTAGGTTGTAAATTAGAATGGAATGTGCGGGGGGAAAGCCCTTTAAGTTTATGTCTCATTACTTCTTGTTGGTATTTTTAACTTAATTTTTATTTTTTATCACAGCAAACTTGATTACAATGTTTTGTTTGTTCTAGGTGTGCAAGATGTGGTTCTTTCACACATATACATATATCTATTCTTCTTCGGATCCTTTTCCCATATAGGTTATGACACAATGTTGAGTAGTATTCTCTTGATATTGCGTAGGTCTTTGGTGATTATATATTTCACATGTGTTTGTAACTCTCTGTTAACCTAAAAATGGTAATATATCCAATCCTCACAACTTTCTATTTGGTGAACCATAGAATTTTAATGAATCTATGATAGTGTTTCTCTGTGGAAATATCTTTCTTTGTATCATTTTTTAGGTAACCCCTATATGTGATATGATAGGATATGTGCCTTTCGCTTTCTCACTTACTCCAAGTTGTGTGATTACTTCTAGGCTCATCTATGTGCTGCAAATGACATTGTTTCATTTTTTCACTAGCTCATATTCCATCTGTACAGATAGCAGTTCTTCTTTGTCCACCCATCTGTCGGTGGTCTTTTTGGTTACTTCCATATCTTGGCTATTGTAATAATATGCAATACAGATTTGCGTGCCTCTGTCCTTCCAATTTTGCCTTCTTAGGTTATAGGTCCAGGAATAGGACTGCTGGATCATATGGTAGCTCAATGTTTTCCTTTTAAAGGCACCTCTGTTCTGTTCTCCTTAGTGGCTCTTTCCAGGTTACGTCCCACTTAAAGTGGAGGGCATGTATTTCTTCCCAGCACCTTCAGGATTTTTTCTTTGTAGTTTTTGCTGATGGTTATTCTGAGTGGTGTGAGCTGATACCTCTTTGTGGTTGAATTTGCATGTGTCTCATAATGCGTTGAAATTGAGCTTTAAGACATGTCCTTTTTATTTTTCCAGCTGTGATTAGAGCTTATTTCTTCAAAGTGTTTTTTTAAAATATGTGTCACCTTTTGAAATATTTTGGCCATTATCTCCCTCAAGACATTTTGAGGGCAGGTTTCATTTACAGCCCTGCAGTACTTGTTCATATGAAGTGACCATTAGCTCAGGCTTTAAACCTGCTTTTGCAGGTAACGGCCAGAGGGTGGCAGCCTTTCAACGTTCCGCACT
The DNA here is from genome assembly GCF_965194825.1 of Balaenoptera physalus. Classification (NCBI taxonomy): domain Eukaryota; kingdom Metazoa; phylum Chordata; class Mammalia; order Artiodactyla; family Balaenopteridae; genus Balaenoptera; species Balaenoptera physalus. Next base: position 202,980 of record NW_028125676.1, on the reverse strand, counting down.
CTGGTAACTAGGGAAACAGTCCTTCTGGCCAGTGGTGGTCCTGGGTTATAAATTAGCATGGAATGTGCCCCGATAAACCCACAAAAGCTGATTTCTCCTTACTTTTGTTTGTTTTTTAAATTTAATTTTTTTTTATTGGAGTAATATTCCATTGTGTACATGGAGCACATCTTCTTTGTGCATTCCTCTGGTGATGCACGTATTCAGTGCTTCCAAATATTGGCTATGGTAAATGTTGCTGGAGTGCAGGATTCCCAACTCCTGTCTTTTTGATCCTCATCTTCTCAGGTGATAGCCCCTGCAGTGGGCATGGAAAAATGCTCAACATCTTGAATTATTAAAACATGCTAATCCAATCTACAAAAACATTTACCTCACAACAGTCAGAATGATCATCACCAAAAAATCTACAAACGATAAATGCTGAACGGGTATTAGAGAAGTGTGTACCCTCTAGCAGCTGATTGGATGTAAACTGGTAACAGTCAGTAGTGAGAACATAATGGAGGTGAGTTTAAAGGTAAACATTGAGCTACTATATGATCTGGAAAGCCCACTGCTGGGACTATCGCCTTAGAAGACCAGAATCAAAAAGACACAGGCTGGCAATCCTGCACTGCAGCAATATTTACCATAGCCAAAAGTTGGAAACAACCAAAATGTCCTTCAACAGATGAATGCACAAAGAAGAAGTTTTCATTGTACACACTGGAATATTAGCCATGGAAAAGAGTGAAACAGTGACGTTTGCAACACCATAGAAAGACCTAGAGATAATCACACAACTTGAAGTAACGAAGAAACTGAAAGACAAATATCCTATGATATCACTTTTAGGTTTTACCTAAAAATTGATACACATGAACTTATTTCGAAGACAAGGGCCCTAATGGATGAAGAAAACAAAATTATATTTAACCAAATGGAAAGGTGTGAGGCATGTATAAATTAGGATATGCTGGATGACAGACCTATACTAATACATATGAAAAATATAAATCACCAAAACCTAGGCTATACCTACAGAGGTCTACTGAACACTCTGTAATAACCTACGTGGGATAGGATCCAAAGATCTATAGATACATATATATAATGAACCAGATTCTGTACACCTAGAAGAAACACAACATTTTAATCAAATTTGCTCTAATAAAAAATAAATTTAAAAATCAAACAGAAAGTAAGGAGATATAAGCTGTTGGGTGTTGTCTTGGCACATTCCACTCTAATTTTCAGCCTACTAACACGATTTCCAGGAAGGCTCTATTGCCCAAGTGCCAAGAGTTGGAAATGCTGCCTCCTTGTGGCCATTTAATGCAAGACCAGCTTTAACCCCACAGCTAATGGTCAGGTAATATTCACAAGGACTCAGGGCTGTAAAGGACACCTGTCCTCAAAAAATGTCCTGGGGCAGGAAATGGGCAAAAAACTCAACACACAGCAAATTTTTCAAGAAGATCATTGGTAAGTTTTACTCACTTTTTTTTAAGGGGTAAGTTTTACTCACTTTTTTTAAAAAAGGAAAATAGATATAAACTAAACATAAAGAATTATTAGACTAATGCAAATCAAATCTACAAAAAGTTTCAACTCACACCAGTCAAATAAACATTAGCAAAACGTCTACAAACAATAAATGCTGAAGGGGTTTTAGCCAACTCTGTGCCCTGTAGCGGCTGGTGAGATGTAAAGTGGTAAGAGCAAATAATGAGAAGAGAAAGGATCTGCGTTTAAAAGTAAAAATTGAGCCACCATTTGATCCAGCAGGACCAGAGCTGGGCCTATAACCAGAGAAGAGCAGAATCGAGAAGACACAGGCTGCAAAAGTTGCACTGCAGCAGTATTCACAATAGGCAAGACAAGGAAGCAACCAAAATGCCCATCAACATGAATAGACAAAGAAGAAGTGGTCGGGGTACACAATGGAATATTTGCCATGGGAAACAATAAAACACTGCTCTTTGCAGCACCGTAGATGAGCCTAGACATAATCACAGAACATGAGGTAATTCGGAAAGCAAAAGAAAAATATACTATGATATTACTTATATGTATTATCTAACAACTGACACAAATGAACATATTTCCACAGAAAAAGACACTCACAGAGTTAGAAGACAAACTATGCTTATGTTTAATATAACAGTGAGCATACGTATAGAAATACATATTAAATACATATATCAAAAAGACCGACCATATAGAAATGGAGGTCTATGGAACACTCTAAATAATTTACATGAGAAGGTGATCTGTACATGAAGAAATATATGTAATGTACAATTGAAACAGAACGTGTACACCTAGGAAAAACAATATTCTAAAAATTAAAATAATCAACAAGAAGTAATGAGACATAAATTTCAGGGTCTTTTTCCTGGCACATTCCATTCTAATTTACAACCGAGAACACCACTTCCAGTAAGGCTCTGTTGCCCTAGTAACCAGACTGGTAAAGGAGAAATGCTGCCGCCTTGTGGCCGTTTCCAGCAAGAGCAGCTTTTAACCCACAGCTAATGGTCACTTAACATTCACAAGGACTCAGGGCTGTAAAGGACACTTGCCCTCAAAATTTGTGCTGAAGTAGGGAATGGACAAAAAAATTCAAAACAGGCAAATGTTTCAAGAACAGATTATGAAGAGTTAAGTTTTACTTACACTCTTCTTTTAAAAAAAGGAAAATGGATAAAAGCTCAACCTCAGGGAGTGTTAGACCCATGCAATCTAATCTACAAAAAGTTTCAACTTACACCAGTCGACTGACCATCAGCAAAAAGTCTACAAACAATAAATGCTGAAGGGGTTTTAGAGAACTGTGTACCCTCTACCTGCTGGTGAGACGTAAAGGGGTAACAGCCAATAATGAGAAGAGAAAGGAGCTGTGTATAAAAGTAAAAATAGAGGTACCATTCAATCCTGCAGGCGCATCACTGGACCTCTCACCTGAGAAGACAAGTATCGAGAAGACACAGGCGGCAAAAGCTGCAGTGCAGCCTTATTCACAATAGCCAAGACAGTGAAGCAATCAAAATGTCCAACAACAGGTGAATGGATAAAGAAGAAGTGGTCCATGTACACAATGGAATATTAGCCATGAAAGAGAACGAACCATTGCTCTCGGAGGCACCACAAATGAGTCTGGAGATAATCACGAAATATGAGGTAAGTCCGAAAGCAAAACACCTATATTCTATGATATCACTTATAGGCGTTATATAATAACTGATACAAATGAACATACTTCCACAGAGAAAGACACTCACAGACTTAAAAAACAAAGTATGCTCATTTAAAAGGAAAGGTGCGGGGAATGAATAAATTAAGATTAGTGTTACTATATTTATACAAACACATATTTTATACATATCTGAAAAAGACCGACCATATAGCAAGGGAGGTCTGTGGAACACTCTGTAACATTTTACATGGGAAGAGGATCTGTACTTGAATAGACATATATAATGTACAAATGAACCAGATTGTGTACACCTAGAACAAACAATATTCTAAGCTTTACCCCAATTAAAACACTTTTAAAAAACAAGAAGAAATAATGAGACATAAACTTATGGGTGTTTCTCCAAGCACATTCCAATGTAATTTACAACCTAGGAACATGACTTCCAGAAAGGCTCTGGTGCGCTACTGCGCAGATTTGCGAATGGAGAAATGCTGCCTCCTTAAGGCCACTTCCCACAACAGCAGCTTTAAACCCATTGCTAAAGGTCACTAAATATGCACCACACTTGCAGTTCGGGAAATGAGACCTGCTCTCAAAAAAAACTCTGGGGTGGAAAATCGACCAAAACATTCAAAAGAGGGCAACCTTCCAAGAAGACAATTTCAAGAGTTATATTGTACTCCTAATTGTTTCCTTTTTTTAACAGAAAAGAAAACGGCGGAGAAAAATGATGAGTTTTACGAATTTTCAAAGTCATGCAAAACCATATTACAAAACCCTATCAGCTCACAGCAGCCAGTAGGGCCATTAGCATAAATGCTGCAAATAATAAATGCTGAAGCGACTGAGGAGAAATGCGTACCCTCGATTCGAAGGGGGACGAGGTAAGTGCCACTAATGAAAACACAAAGAAGGTGCTTTGAAAAGGGAAAAACGGTGTTACCAGTCAGTCAATCACACACACTGCTGGGCCTATCACCTGAGAAAATGAGAATCAAAAAGTCACAGGCTGGCAATCCTGCACTCCAACAATATTTACCATAGCCAACACTTGGAAGCAATAAAAATGTCCATCAACCGAGGAATGCACAAAGTAGAAGTGGTCCACGTACACAGTGGAAAAATACTCCAATAAAAAATAAAAATTAAATTTAAAAATCCAACAAAAGTAAAGAGACATCAGCTTGTGTGGGTTTGCCCGGGCACACTCCACTCTAATTTATAACCGAGAAACACCACAGGCCGTAAGGGCTTTTCCCTAGTTACCAGGGTGGGGAACATAGAAAGGCTGCCGCCCTCTGGCAGTTACCTGCAAAAGCAGCTTTAAGGCCTGTGCTAATGATCATTTCATAGGAAGAAGTAATGCAGGACTGTAAATGAAACCTGCCCTCAAAATGTCTTGAGGGAGGTAATGGCCAAAACATTTCAAAATGTGACACATACTTTAAGAGAACACTTTGAAGAACTAAGGGGTAATCACAGCTTGAAAAATAAAAAGGATATGCCTTAAAGCTCAATTTCAACGGATTATGAGGCACATGTGAATTCAACCAAAAAGAGTTGTCAGCTCACACTTGTCAGAAAAACCATCAGCAAGAAAACTACAAACAATAAATGCTGAAGCTGTTGTGGAGAAATGCATACCCTCAACTTCAAGGGGGACGTAACTTGGAAAGGGCCATGAATGAGAACAGAATGGAGGTGCCTTAAAAAGGTAAACATTGAGCTACCATATGATCCAGCAGGACAACTCCTCGACCTATAATCTAAGAAGAGAGAATTGGAAAGACACAGGCAGGCAAATCTGCATTGCACAGTATTACAATAGCCAAGATATGGAGGTAACCAAAAAGTCCACCAACAGATGGGTGGACAAAGAAGAACTCCTCCATGTACAGATGGAATATTCGCTAGTGAAAAAAATGAAACAATGCCATTTGCAGCACCATAGATGAGTCTAGACGTAATCACACCACATGTAGTAAGTGAGAAAGTAAAAGACACATATCCTATCATATCACTTTTAGGAGTTACATAAAAATTGATACTAATGAAGATATTTCCATAGAGAAAGGCAATCACAGATTCATTAAAAAACTTATGGTTCACCAGGTAGAAAGGGATGAGGATTGGATAATTTACCATATTGGGGTTAACAGAGATATACAAACCATGTGAAATATATAATCACCAAAGACGTACGGAAGACCAGGAGAAGACTACTCAACATTGTGTCATAACCTACATGGGAAAAGGGTGCGAGGAAGAATAGATACACGTATATGTGTGAAAGAACCACATTTGCACACCTAGAACAAACAAACCATTGTAATCAAATTTGCTTGGATAAAAAATAAAAAGTAAATTATAATTATGAACAAGAAGTAATGAGACATAAACATAAAGGGCTTTTTCCTGGCACATTCCATTCTAATTTACAACCTAGAACACCACTTCCATTAAGGCTCTGTTTCCCCAGTTACCAAATTTGGTAAACGAGAAATGATGCCACCTTGTGGCCGTTTCCTGCAAGAGCAGCTTTAAACTCAAAGCTAATGGTCACTTAACATTCACAAGGACTCAGGGCTGTAAAGGACACCGGCCCTAAAAAATTGTGCTGAAGTAGGGAATGGACAAAAAATTCAAAACAGGCAAATGTTTCCAGAAGAGAGTATGAATATTAACGTTTTACTCACGCTCTTTTAAAAAAAAGGAAAATGGATAAAAGCTCAACCTCAGGGAGTGTTAGACCCATGCAATCTAATGTACAAAAAGTTTCAACTTACACCAGTCGACTGACCATCAACAAAAAGTCTACAAACAATAAATGCTGAAGGGGTTTTAGAGAACTGTGTACCCTCTACCTGCTGGTGAGACATAAAGGGGTAACGGCCAATAATGAGAACAGAAAGGAGCTGTGTTTAAAAGTAAAAATGGAGGTACCATTCAATCCAGCAGGCGCGCCATTGGACCTCTCACCGGAGAAGACAAGAATCGAGAAGACACAGGCCGCAAAAGCTGCAGTGCAGCCTAATTCACAATAGCCAAGACAGTGAAGTAATCAAAATGTCCAACAACAGATAAATGGATAAAGAAGAAGTGTTCCATGTACACAATGGAATATTAGCCATGGAAAACAATGAACCATTGCTCTTTGAGGCAGCACAAATGAGTCTGGAGATAATCACGAAACATGAGGTAAGTCCGAAAGGAAAAGACCTATATTCTATGATATCACTTATAGGCGTTATCTAATAACTGACACTAATGAACATATTTCCACAGAGAAAGACACTCACAGAGTTAGAAAACCAACTATGCTCATCTAAAGGAAAGGTGGGGGGAGTGGATAAATTAAGATTAGTGTTACTATATGTATACAAACACATATTATATACATATCTCAAAAAGACCGACCATATAGAAGGGAGGTGTGCGGAACCCTCTGTAACATTTTACATGGGAAGAGGATCTGTACTTGAATAGACATATATAATGTACAAATGAACCAGATTGTGTACACCTAGGACGAACAATATTCTAAGCTTTACCCCAATTAAAAAAAAATTTAAAACCAAGAAGAAATAATGAGACATAAACTTATGGGGTTTTCTCCATGCACATTCCAATGTAATTTAAAACCTAGGAACACGACTTCCAGAAAGGCTCTCCTGCCTTAGTACCCAGAGTGGGGAACGGAGAAATGCTGCCTGCTTGAGGCCACTTCCCACAACAGCAGCTTTAAACCCATTGCTAAAGGTCATTAAATATGCACCACACTTGCAGTTCGGGAAATGAGACCTGCTCTCTAAAAAAATTCTGGGCTGGAAAATCGACCAAAAAATTAAACAGAGGGCAAGCTTCCAAGAAGACAATTTCAACAGTTATATTGTACTCCCAACTGTTTCCTTTTTTTAGCAGAAAAGAAAACGGCGGAGAAAAATGATGAGTTTTATGAATTTTCAAAGACATGAAAACCCAAAGTCCAAAAACCTATCAGCTCACACCAGCCAGAAGGGCCATTAGCATAAATGCTGCAAACAATAAATGCTGAAGCGATTGTGGAGAAAGGAGTACCCTCGACTCTAAGGGGGACGTGGTAAGAGCCACTAATGAAAACGCAAACAAGGTGCTTTGATAAGGGTAACACGGTGCTACCAGTCAATCAATCACACACACTGCTGGGCCTATCACCTGAGAAAATGAGAATCAAAAAGTCACAGGCTTGGGGCTTCCCTGGTGGTGCAGTGGTTGAGAGTCTGCCTGCCAATGCAGGGCAAACGTGTTCGAGCCCCGATCTGCGAAGATCCCACATGCCGCGGAGCAACTGGGCGCGTGAGCCACAACCACTGAGCCTGCGCGTCTGGAGCCTGTGCTCCGCAACAAGAGAGGCCGCGATAGTGAGAGGCACGCGCAACGCGATGAAGAGTGGCCCCCGCTCGCCGCAACTACAGAAAGCCCTCGCGCACAAACGAAGACCCAACACAGCCAAAAATAAATAAATAAATAAATAAATAAATATTTTTTAAAAAAAGTCACAGGCTCGCAATCCTGCACTCCAACAATATTTCGCATAGCCAACACGTGGAAGCAATGAAAATGTCCATCAACCGAGGAATGCACAAAGTAGAAGTGGTCCACGTACACAGTGGAAAATTACTCCAATAAAAAATAAAAATTAAATTTAAAAATCCAACAAAAGTAAAGAGACATCAGCTTGTGAGGGTTTGCCCGGGCACACTCCACTCTAATTTATAACCGAGAAACACCACAGGCCGTAAGGGCTTTTCCCTAGTTACCAGGGTGGGGAACATAGAAAGGCTGCCGCCCTCTGGCAGTTACCTGCAAAAGCAGCTTTAAGGCCTGTGCTAATGATCATTTCATAGGAAGAAGTAATGCAGGACTGTAAATGAAACCTGCCCTCAAAATGTCTTGAGGGAGGTAATGGCCAAAACATTTCAAAATGTGACACATACTTTAAGAGAACACTTTGAAGAACTAAGGGGTAATCACAGCTTGAAAAATAAAAAGGATATGCCTTAAAGCTCAATTTCAACGGATTATGAGGCACATGTGAATTCAACCAAAAAGAGTTGTCAGCTCACACTTGTCAGAAAAACCATCAGCAAGAAAACTACAAACAATAAATGCTGAAGCTGTTGTGGAGAAATGCATACCCTCAACTTCAAGGGGGACGTAACTTGGAAAGGGCCATGAATGAGAACAGAATGGAGGTGCCTTAAAAAGGTAAACATTGAGCTACCATATGATCCAGCAGGACAACTCCTCGACCTATAATCTAAGAAGAGAGAATTGGAAAGACACAGGCAGGCAAATCTGCATTGCACAGTATTACAATAGCCAAGATATGGAGGTAACCAAAAAGTCCACCAACAGATGGGTGGACAAAGAAGAACTCCTCCATGTACAGATGGAATATTCGCTAGTGAAAAAAATGAAACAATGCCATTTGCAGCACCATAGATGAGTCTAGACGTAATCACACCACCTGTAGTAAGTGAGAAAGTAAAAGACACATATCCTATCATATCACTTTTAGGAGTTACATAAAAATTGATACTAATGAAGATATTTCCATAGAGAAAGGCAATCACAGATTCATTAAAAAACTTATGGTTCACCAGATAGAAAGGGATGAGGATTGGATAATTTACCATATTGGGGTTAACAGAGATATACAAACCATGTGAAATATATAATCACCAAAGACGTACGGAAGACCAGGAGAAGACTACTCAACATTGTGTCATAACCTACATGGGAAAAGGATGCGAGGAAGAATAGATACACGTATATGTGTGAAAGAACCACATTTGCACACCTAGAACAAACAAACCATTGTAATCAAATTTGCTTGGATAAAAAATAAAAAGTAAATTATAATTATGAACAAGAAGTAATGAGACATAAACATAAAGGGCTTTTTCCTGGCACATTCCATTCTAATTTACAACCTAGAACACCACTTCCATTAAGGCTCTGTTTCCCCAGTTACCAAATTTGGTAAACGAGAAATGATGCCACCTTGTGGCCGTTTCCTGCAAGAGCAGCTTTAAACTCACAGCTAATGGTCACTTAACATTCACAAGGACTCAGGGCTGTAAAGGACACCTGCCCTAAAAAATTGTGCTGAAGTAGGGAATGGACAAAAAATTCAAAACAGGCAAATGTTTCCAGAAGAGAGTATGAATATTAACGTTTTACTCACGCTCTTTTAAAAAAAAGGAAAATGGATAAAAGCTCAACCTCAGGGAGTGTTAGACCCATGCAATCTAATGTACAAAAAGTTTCAACTTACACCAGTCGACTGACCATCAGCAAAAAGTCTACAAACAATAAATGCTGAAGGGGTTTTAGAGAACTGTGTACCCTCTACCTGCTGGTGAGACATAAAGGGGTAACGGCCAATAATGAGAACAGAAAGGAGCTGTGTTTAAAAGTAAAAATGGAGGTACCATTCAATCCAGCAAGCGCGCCATTGGACCTCTCACCGGAGAAGACAAGAATCGAGAAGACACAGGCCGCAAAAGCTGCAGTGCAGCCTAATTCACAATAGCCAAGACAGTGAAGTAATCAAAATGTCCAACAACAGATAAATGGATAAAGAAGAAGTGTTCCATGTACACAATGGAATATTAGCCATGGAAAACAATGAACCATTGCTCTTTGAGGCAGCACAAATGAGTCTGGAGATAATCACGAAACATGAGGTAAGTCCGAAAGGAAAAGACATATATTCTATGATATCACTTATAGGCGTTATCTAATAACTGACACTAATGAACATATTTCCACAGAGAAAGACACTCACAGAGTTAGAAAACCAACTATGCTCATCTAAAGGAAAGGTGGGGGGAGTGGATAAATTAAGATTAGTGTTACTATATGTATACAAACACATATTATATACATATCTCAAAAAGACCGACCATATAGAAGGGAGGTGTGCGGAACCCTCTGTAACATTTTACATGGGAAGAGGATCTGTACTTGAATAGACATATATAATGTACAAATGAACCAGATTGTGTACACCTAGGACGAACAATATTCTAAGCTTTACCCCAATTAAAAAAAAATTTAAAACCAAGAAGAAATAATGAGACATAAACTTATGGGGTTTTCTCCATGCACATTCCTATGTAATTTACAACCTAGGAACACGACTTCCAGAAAGGCTCTCCTGCCTTAGTACCCAGAGTGGGGAACGGAGAAATGCTGCCTGCTTGAGGCCACTTCCCACAACAGCAGCTTTAAACCCATTGCTAAAGGTCATTAAATATGCACCACACTTGCAGTTCGGGAAATGAGACCTGCTCTCTAAAAAAATTCTGGGCTGGAAAATCGACCAAAAAATTAAACAGAGGGCAAGCTTCCAAGAAGACAATTTCAACAGTTATATTGTACTCCCAACTGTTTCCTTTTTTTAGCAGAAAAGAAAACGGCGGAGAAAAATGATGAGTTTTATGAATTTTCAAAGACATGAAAACCCAAAGTCCAAAAACCTATCAGCTCACACCAGCCAGAAGGGCCATTAGCATAAATGCTGCAAACAATAAATGCTGAAGCGATTGTGGAGAAAGGAGTACCCTCGACTCTAAGGGGGACGTGGTAAGAGCCACTAATGAAAACGCAAACAAGGTGCTTTGATAAGGGTAACACGGTGCTACCAGTCAATCAATCACACACACTGCTGGGCCTATCACCTGAGAAAATGAGAATCAAAAAGTCACAGGCTTGGGGCTTCCCTGGTGGTGCAGTGGTTGAGAGTCTGCCTGCCAATGCAGGGCAAACGTGTTCGAGCCCCGATCTGCGAAGATCCCACATGCCGCGGAGCAACTGGGCGCGTGAGCCACAACCACTGAGCCTGCGCGTCTGGAGCCTGTGCTCCGCAACAAGAGAGGCCGCGATAGTGAGAGGCACGCGCACCGCGATGAAGAGTGGCCCCCGCTCGCCGCAAATACAGAAAGCCCTCGCGCACAAACGAAGACCCAACACAGCCAAAAATAAATAAATAAATAAATAAATAAATATTTTTTAAAAAAAGTCACAGGCTCGCAATCCTGCACTCCAACAATATTTCGCATAGCCAACACGTGGAAGCAATGAAAATGTCCATCAACCGAGGAATGCACAAAGTAGAAGTGGTCCACGTACACAGTGGAAACTTACTCCAATAAAAATAAAAATTAAATTTAAAAATCCAACAAAAGTAAAGAGACATCAGCTTGTGTGGGTTTGCCCGGGCACACTCCACTCTAATTTATAACCGAGAAACACCACAGGCCGTAAGGGCTTTTCCCTAGTTACCAGGGTGGGGAACATAGAAAGGCTGCCGCCCTCTGGCAGTTACCTGCAAAAGCAGCTTTAAGGCCTGTGCTAATGATCATTTCATAGGAAGAAGTAATGCAGGACTGTAAATGAAACCTGCCCTCAAAATGTCTTGAGGGAGGTAATGGCCAAAACATTTCAAAATGTGACACATACTTTAAGAGAACACTTTGAAGAACTAAGGGGTAATCACAGCTTGAAAAATAAAAAGGATATGCCTTAAAGCTCAATTTCAACGGATTATGAGGCACATGTGAATTCAACCAAAAAGAGTTGTCAGCTCACACTTGTCAGAAAAACCATCAGCAAGAAAACTACAAACAATAAATGCTGAAGCTGTTGTGGAGAAATGCATACCCTCAACTTCAAGGGGGACGTAACTTGGAAAGGGCCATGAATGAGAACAGAATGGAGGTGCCTTAAAAAGGTAAACATTGAGCTACCATATGATCCAGCAGGACAACTCCTCGACCTATAATCTAAGAAGAGAGAATTGGAAAGACACAGGCAGGCAAATCTGCATTGCACAGTATTACAATAGCCAAGATATGGAGGTAACCAAAAAGTCCACCAACAGATGGGTGGACAAAGAAGAAATCCTCCATGTACAGATGGAATATTCGCTAGTGAAAAAAATGAAACAATGCCATTTGTAGCACCATAGATGAGTCTAGACGTAATCACACCACCTGTAGTAAGTGAGAAAGTAAAAGACACATATCCTATCATATCACTTTTAGGAGTTACATAAAAATTGATACTAATGAAGATATTTCCATAGAGAAAGGCAATCACAGATTCATTAAAAAACTTATGGTTCACCAGGTAGAAAGGGATGAGGATTGGATAATTTACCATATTGGGGTTAACAGAGATATACAAACCATGTGAAATATATAATCACCAAAGACGTACGGAAGACCAGGAGAAGACTACTCAACATTGTGTCATAACCTACATGGGAAAAGGATGCGAGGAAGAATAGATACACGTATATGTGTGAAAGAACCACATTTGCACACCTAGAACAAACAAACCATTGTAATCAAATTTGCTTGGATAAAAAATAAAAAGTAAATTATAATTATGAACAAGAAGTAATGAGACATAAACATAAAGGGCTTTTTCCTGGCACATTCCATTCTAATTTACAACCTAGAACACCAGTTCCATTAAGGCTCTGTTTCCCCAGTTACCAAATTTGGTAAACGAGAAATGATGCCACCTTGTGGCCGTTTCCTGCAAGAGCAGCTTTAAACTCACAGCTAATGGTCACTTAACATTCACAAGGACTCAGGGCTGTAAAGGACACCGGCCCTAAAAAATTGTGCTGAAGTAGGGAATGGACAAAAAATTCAAAACAGGCAAATGTTTCCAGAAGAGAGTATGAATATTAACGTTTTACTCACGCTCTTTTAAAAAAAAGGAAAATGGATAAAAGCTCAACCTCAGGGAGTGTTAGACCCATGCAATCTAATGTACAAAAAGTTTCAACTTACACCAGTCGACTGACCATCAGCAAAAAGTCTACAAACAATAAATGCTGAAGGGGTTTTAGAGAACTGTGTACCCTCTACCTGCTGGTGAGACATAAAGGGGTAACGGCCAATAATGAGAACAGAAAGGAGCTGTGTTTAAAAGTAAAAATGGAGGTACCATTCAATCCAGCAGGCGCGCCATTGGACCTCTCACCGGAGAAGACAAGAATCGAGAAGACACAGGCCGCAAAAGCTGCAGTGCAGCCTAATTCACAATAGCCAAGACAGTGAAGTAATCAAAATGTCCAACAACAGATAAATGGATAAAGAAGAAGTGTTCCATGTACACAATGGAATATTAGCCATGGAAAACAATGAACCATTGCTCTTTGAGGCAGCACAAATGAGTCTGGAGATAATCACGAAACATGAGGTAAGTCCGAAAGGAAAAGACCTATATTCTATGATATCACTTATAGGCGTTATCTAATAACTGACACTAATGAACATATTTCCACAGAGAAAGACACTCACAGAGTTAGAAAACCAACTATGCTCATCTAAAGGAAAGGTGGGGGGAGTGGATAAATTAAGATTAGTGTTACTATATGTATACAAACACATATTATATACATATCTCAAAAAGACCGACCATATAGAAGGGAGGTGTGCGGAACCCTCTGTAACATTTTACATGGGAAGAGGATCTGTACTTGAATAGACATATATAATGTACAAATGAACCAGATTGTGTACACCTAGGACGAACAATATTCTAAGCTTTACCCCAATTAAAAAAAAATTTAAAACCAAGAAGAAATAATGAGACATAAACTTATGGGGTTTTCTCCATGCACATTCCAATGTAATTTACAACCTAGGAACACGACTTCCAGAAAGGCTCTCCTGCCTTAGTACCCAGAGTGGGGAACGGAGAAATGCTGCCTGCTTGAGGCCACTTCCCACAACAGCAGCTTTAAACCCATTGCTAAAGGTCATTAAATATGCACCACACTTGCAGTTCGGGAAATGAGACCTGCTCTCTAAAAAAATTCTGGGCTGGAAAATCGACCAAAAAATTAAACAGAGGGCAAGCTTCCAAGAAGACAATTTCAACAGTTATATTGTACTCCCAACTGTTTCCTTTTTTTAGCAGAAAAGAAAACGGCGGAGAACAATGATGAGTTTTATGAATTTTCAAAGACATGAAAACCCAAAGTCCAAAAACCTATCAGCTCACACCAGCCAGAAGGGCCATTAGCATAAATGCTGCAAACAATAAATGCTGAAGCGATTGTGGAGAAAGGAGTACCCTCGACTCTAAGGGGGACGTGGTAAGAGCCACTAATGAAAACGCAAACAAGGTGCTTTGATAAGGGTAACACGGTGCTACCAGTCAATCAATCACACACACTGCTGGGCCTATCACCTGAGAAAATGAGAATCAAAAAGTCACAGGCTTGGGGCTTCCCTGGTGGTGCAGTGGTTGAGAGTCTGCCTGCCAATGCAGGGCAAACGTGTTCGAGCCCCGATCTGCGAAGATCCCACATGCCGCGGAGCAACTGGGCGCGTGAGCCACAACCACTGAGCCTGCGCGTCTGGAGCCTGTGCTCCGCAACAAGAGAGGCCGCGATAGTGAGAGGCACGCGCAACGCGATGAAGAGTGGCCCCCGCTCGCCGCAACTACAGAAAGCCCTCGCGCACAAACGAAGACCCAACACAGCCAAAAATAAATAAATAAATAAATAAATAAATATTTTTTAAAAAAAGTCACAGGCTCGCAATCCTGCACTCCAACAATATTTCGCATAGCCAACACGTGGAAGCAATGAAAATGTCCATCAACCGAGGAATGCACAAAGTAGAAGTGGTCCACGTACACAGTGGAAACTTACTCCAATAAAAAATAAAAATTAAATTTAAAAATCCAACAAAAGTAAAGAGACATCAGCTTGTGAGGGTTTGCCCGGGCACACTCCACTCTAATTTATAACCGAGAAACACCACAGGCCGTAAGGGCTTTTCCCTAGTTACCAGGGTGGGGAACATAGAAAGGCTGCCGCCCTCTGGCAGTTACCTGCAAAAGCAGCTTTAAGGCCTGTGCTAATGATCATTTCATAGGAAGAAGTAATGCAGGACTGTAAATGAAACCTGCCCTCAAAATGTCTTGAGGGAGGTAATGGCCAAAACATTTCAAAATGTGACACATACTTTAAGAGAACACTTTGAAGAACTAAGGGGTAATCACAGCTTGAAAAATAAAAAGGATATGCCTTAAAGCTCAATTTCAACGGATTATGAGGCACATGTGAATTCAACCAAAAAGAGTTGTCAGCTCACACTTGTCAGAAAAACCATCAGCAAGAAAACTACAAACAATAAATGCTGAAGCTGTTGTGGAGAAATGCATACCCTCAACTTCAAGGGGGACGTAACTTGGAAAGGGCCATGAATGAGAACAGAATGGAGGTGCCTTAAAAAGGTAAACATTGAGCTACCATATGATCCATCAGGCCCACTCCTCGACCTATAATCTAAGAAGAGAGAATTGGAAAGACACAGGCAGGCAAATCTGCATTGCACAGTATTACAATAGCCAAGATATGGAGGTAACCAAAAAGTCCACCAACAGATGGGTGGACAAAGAAGAACTCCTCCATGTACAGATGGAATATTCGCTAGTGAAAAAAATGAAACAATGCCATTTGCAGCACCATAGATGAGTCTAGACGTAATCACACCACCTGTAGTAAGTGAGAAAGTAAAAGACACATATCCTATCATATCACTTTTAGGAGTTACATAAAAATTGATACTAATGAAGATATTTCCATAGAGAAAGGCAATCACAGATTCATTAAAAAACTTATGGTTCACCAGATAGAAAGGGATGAGGATTGGATAATTTACCATATTGGGGTTAACAGAGATATACAAACCATGTGAAATATATAATCACCAAAGACGTACGGAAGACCAGGAGAAGACTACTCAACATTGTGTCATAACCTACATGGGAAAAGGATGCGAGGAAGAATAGATACACGTATATGTGTGAAAGAACCACATTTGCACACCTAGAACAAACAAACCATTGTAATCAAATTTGCTTGGATAAAAAATAAAAAGTAAATTATAATTATGAACAAGAAGTAATGAGACATAAACATAAAGGGCTTTTTCCTGGCACATTCCATTCTAATTTACAACCTAGAACACCACTTCCATTAAGGCTCTGTTTCCGCAGTTACCAAATTTGGTAAACGAGAAATGATGCCACCTTGTGGCCGTTTCCTGCAAGAGCAGCTTTAAACTCACAGCTAATGGTCACTTAACATTCACAAGGACTCAGGGCTGTAAAGGACACCTGCCCTAAAAAATTGTGCTGAAGTAGGGAATGGACAAAAAATTCAAAACAGGCAAATGTTTCCAGAAGAGAGTATGAATATTAACGTTTTACTCACGCTCTTTTAAAAAAAAGGAAAATGGATAAAAGCTCAACCTCAGGGAGTGTTAGACCCATGCAATCTAATGTACAAAAAGTTTCAACTTACACCAGTCGACTGACCATCAACAAAAAGTCTACAAACAATAAATGCTGAAGGGGTTTTAGAGAACTGTGTACCCTCTACCTGCTGGTGAGACATAAAGGGGTAACGGCCAATAATGAGAACAGAAAGGAGCTGTATTTAAAAGTAAAAATGGAGGTACCATTCAATCCAGCAGGCGCGCCATTGGACCTCTCACCGGAGAAGACAAGAATCGAGAAGACACAGGCCGCAAAAGCTGCAGTGCAGCCTAATTCACAATAGCCAAGACAGTGAAGTAATCAAAATGTCCAACAACAGATAAATGGATAAAGAAGAAGTGTTCCATGTACACAATGGAATATTAGCCATGGAAAACAATGAACCATTGCTCTTTGAGGCAGCACAAATGAGTCTGGAGATAATCACGAAACATGAGGTAAGTCCGAAAGGAAAAGACATATATTCTATGATATCACTTATAGGCGTTATCTAATAACTGACACTAATGAACATATTTCCACAGAGAAAGACACTCACAGAGTTAGAAAACCAACTATGCTCATCTAAAGGAAAGGTGGGGGGAGTGGATAAATTAAGATTAGTGTTACTATATGTATACAAACACATATTATATACATATCTCAAAAAGACCGACCATATAGAAGGGAGGTGTGCGGAACCCTCTGTAACATTTTACATGGGAAGAGGATCTGTACTTGAATAGACATATATAATGTACAAATGAACCAGATTGTGTACACCTAGGACGAACAATATTCTAAGCTTTACCCCAATTAAAAAAAAATTTAAAACCAAGAAGAAATAATGAGACATAAACTTATGGGGTTTTCTCCATGCACATTCCAATGTAATTTACAACCTAGGAACACGACTTCCAGAAAGGCTCTCCTGCCTTAGTACCCAGAGTGGGGAACGGAGAAATGCTGCCTGCTTGAGGCCACTTCCCACAACAGCAGCTTTAAACCCATTGCTAAAGGTCATTAAATATGCACCACACTTGCAGTTCGGGAAATGAGACCTGCTCTCTAAAAAAATTCTGGGCTGGAAAATCGACCAAAAAATTAAACAGAGGGCAAGCTTCCAAGAAGACAATTTCAACAGTTATATTGTACTCCCAACTGTTTCCTTTTTTTAGCAGAAAAGAAAACGGCGGAGAACAATGATGAGTTTTATGAATTTTCAAAGACATGAAAACCCAAAGTCCAAAAACCTATCAGCTCACACCAGCCAGAAGGGCCATTAGCATAAATGCTGCAAACAATAAATGCTGAAGCGATTGTGGAGAAAGGAGTACCCTCGACTCTAAGGGGGACGTGGTAAGAGCCACTAATGAAAACGCAAACAAGGTGCTTTGATAAGGGTAACACGGTGCTACCAGTCAATCAATCACACACACTGCTGGGCCTATCACCTGAGAAAATGAGAATCAAAAAGTCACAGGCTTGGGGCTTCCCTGGTGGTGCAGTGGTTGAGAGTCTGCCTGCCAATGCAGGGCAAACGTGTTCGAGCCCCGATCTGCGAAGATCCCACATGCCGCGGAGCAACTGGGCGCGTGAGCCACAACCACTGAGCCTGCGCGTCTGGAGCCTGTGCTCCGCAACAAGAGAGGCCGCGATAGTGAGAGGCACGCGCACCGCGATGAAGAGTGGCCCCCGCTCGCCGCAACTACAGAAAGCCCTCGCGCACAAACGAAGACCCAACACAGCCAAAAATAAATAAATAAATAAATAAATAAATATTTTTAAAAAAAAGTCACAGGCTCGCAATCCTGCACTCCAACAATATTTCGCATAGCCAACACGTGGAAGCAATGAAAATGTCCATCAACCGAGGAATGCACAAAGTAGAAGTGGTCCACGTACACAGTGGAAACTTACTCCAATAAAAAATAAAAATTAAATTTAAAAATCCAACAAAAGTAAAGAGACATCAGCTTGTGAGGGTTTGCCCGGGCACACTCCACTCTAATTTATAACCGAGAAACACCACAGGCCGTAAGGGCTTTTCCCTAGTTACCAGGGTGGGGAACATAGAAAGGCTGCCGCCCTCTGGCAGTTACCTGCAAAAGCAGCTTTAAGGCCTGTGCTAATGATCATTTCATAGGAAGAAGTAATGCAGGACTGTAAATGAAACCTGCCCTCAAAATGTCTTGAGGGAGGTAATGGCCAAAACATTTCAAAATGTGACACATACTTTAAGAGAACACTTTGAAGAACTAAGGGGTAATCACAGCTTGAAAAATAAAAAGGATATGCCTTAAAGCTCAATTTCAACGGATTATGAGGCACATGTGAATTCAACCAAAAAGAGTTGTCAGCTCACACTTGTCAGAAAAACCATCAGCAAGAAAACTACAAACAATAAATGCTGAAGCTGTTGTGGAGAAATGCATACCCTCAACTTCAAGGGGGACGTAACTTGGAAAGGGCCATGAATGAGAACAGAATGGAGGTGCCTTAAAAAGGTAAACATTGAGCTACCATATGATCCAGCAGGACAACTCCTCGACCTATAATCTAAGAAGAGAGAATTGGAAAGACACAGGCAGGCAAATCTGCATTGCACAGTATTACAATAGCCAAGATATGGAGGTAACCAAAAAGTCCACCAACAGATGGGTGGACAAAGAAGAACTCCTCCATGTACAGATGGAATATTCGCTAGTGAAAAAAATGAAACAATGCCATTTGCAGCACCATAGATGAGTCTAGACGTAATCACACCACCTGTAGTAAGTGAGAAAGTAAAAGACACATATCCTATCATATCACTTTTAGGAGTTACATAAAAATTGATACTAATGAAGATATTTCCATAGAGAAAGGCAATCACAGATTCATTAAAAAACTTATGGTTCACCAGGTAGAAAGGGATGAGGATTGGATAATTTACCATATTGGGGTTAACAGAGATATACAAACCATGTGAAATATATAATCACCAAAGACGTACGGAAGACCAGGAGAAGACTACTCAACATTGTGTCATAACCTACATGGGAAAAGGATGCGAGGAAGAATAGATACACGTATATGTGTGAAAGAACCACATTTGCACACCTAGAACAAACAAACCATTGTAATCAAATTTGCTTGGATAAAAAATAAAAAGTAAATTATAATTATGAACAAGAAGTAATGAGACATAAACATAAAGGGCTTTTTCCTGGCACATTCCATTCTAATTTACAACCTAGAACACCACTTCCATTAAGGCTCTGTTTCCCCAGTTACCAAATTTGGTAAACGAGAAATGATGCCACCTTGTGGCCGTTTCCTGCAAGAGCAGCTTTAAACTCACAGCTAATGGTCACTTAACATTCACAAGGACTCAGGGCTGTAAAGGACACCGGCCCTAAAAAATTGTGTTGAAGTAGGGAATGGACAAAAAATTCAAAACAGGCAAATGTTTCCAGAAGAGAGTATGAATATTAACGTTTTACTCACGCTCTTTTAAAAAAAAGGAAAATGGATAAAAGCTCAACCTCAGGGAGTGTTAGACCCATGCAATCTAATGTACAAAAAGTTTCAACTTACACCAGTCGACTGACCATCAGCAAAAAGTCTACAAACAATAAATGCTGAAGGGGTTTTAGAGAACTGTGTACCCTCTACCTGCTGGTGAGACGTAAAGGGGTAACGGCCAATAATGAGAACAGAAAGGAGCTGTGTTTAAAAGTAAAAATGGAGGTACCATTCAATCCAGCAGGCGCGCCATTGGACCTCTCACCGGAGAAGACAAGAATCGAGAAGACACAGGCCGCAAAAGCTGCAGTGCAGCCTAATTCACAATAGCCAAGACAGTGAAGTAATCAAAATGTCCAACAACAGATAAATGGATAAAGAAGAAGTGTTCCATGTACACAATGGAATATTAGCCATGGAAAACAATGAACCATTGCTCTTTGAGGCAGCACAAATGAGTCTGGAGATAATCACGAAACATGAGGTAAGTCCGAAAGGAAAAGACCTATATTCTATGATATCACTTATAGGCGTTATCTAATAACTGACACTAATGAACATATTTCCACAGAGAAAGACACTCACAGAGTTAGAAAACCAACTATGCTCATCTAAAGGAAAGGTGGGGGGAGTGGATAAATTAAGATTAGTGTTACTATATGTATACAAACACATATTATATACATATCTCAAAAAGACCGACCAATAGAAGGGAGGTGTGCGGAACCCTCTGTAACATTTTACATGGGAAGAGGATCTGTACTTGAATAGACATATATAATGTACAAATGAACCAGATTGTGTACACCTAGGACGAACAATATTCTAAGCTTTACCCCAATTAAAAAAAAATTTAAAACCAAGAAGAAATAATGAGACATAAACTTATGGGGTTTTCTCCATGCACATTCCAATGTAATTTACAACCTAGGAACACGACTTCCAGAAAGGCTCTCCTGCCTTAGTACCCAGAGTGGGGAACGGAGAAATGCTGCCTGCTTGAGGCCACTTCCCACAACAGCAGCTTTAAACCCATTGCTAAAGGTCATTAAATATGCACCACACTTGCAGTTCGGGAAATGAGACCTGCTCTCTAAAAAAATTCTGGGCTGGAAAATCGACCAAAAAATTAAACAGAGGGCAAGCTTCCAAGAAGACAATTTCAACAGTTATATTGTACTCCCAACTGTTTCCTTTTTTTAGCAGAAAAGAAAACGGCGGAGAAAAATGATGAGTTTTATGAATTTTCAAAGACATGAAAACCCAAAGTCCAAAAACCTATCAGCTCACACCAGCCAGAAGGGCCATTAGCATAAATGCTGCAAACAATAAATGCTGAAGCGATTGTGGAGAAAGGAGTACCCTCGACTCTAAGGGGGACGTGGTAAGAGCCACTAATGAAAACGCAAACAAGGTGCTTTGATAAGGGTAACACGGTGTTACCAGTCAATCAATCACACACACTGCTGGGCCTATCACCTGAGAAAATGAGAATCAAAAAGTCACAGGCTTGGGGCTTCCCTGGTGGTGCAGTGGTTGAGAGTCTGCCTGCCAATGCAGGGCAAACGTGTTCGAGCCCCGATCTGCGAAGATCCCACATGCCGCGGAGCAACTGGGCGCGTGAGCCACAACCACTGAGCCTGCGCGTCTGGAGCCTGTGCTCCGCAACAAGAGAGGCCGCGATAGTGAGAGGCACGCGCACCGCGATGAAGAGTGGCCCCCGCTCGCCGCAACTACAGAAAGCCCTCGCGCACAAACGAAGACCCAACACAGCCAAAAATAAATAAATAAATAAATAAATAAATATTTTTTAAAAAAAGTCACAGGCTCGCAAACCTGCACTCCAACAATACTTCGCATAGCCAACACGTGGAAGCAATGAAAATGTCCATCAACCGAGGAATGCACAAAGTAGAAGTGGTCCACGTACACAGTGGAAACTTACTCCAATAAAAAATAAAAATTAAATTTAAAAATCCAACAAAAGTAAAGAGACATCAGCTTGTGAGGGTTTGCCCGGGCACACTCCACTCTAATTTATAACCGAGAAACACCACAGGCCGTAAGGGCTTTTCCCTAGTTACCAGGGTGGGGAACATAGAAAGGCTGCCGCCCTCTGGCAGTTACCTGCAAAAGCAGCTTTAAGGCCTGTGCTAATGATCATTTCATAGGAAGAAGTAATGCAGGACTGTAAATGAAACCTGCCCTCAAAATGTCTTGAGGGAGGTAATGGCCAAAACATTTCAAAATGTGACACATACTTTAAGAGAACACTTTGAAGAACTAAGGGGTAATCACAGCTTGAAAAATAAAAAGGATATGCCTTAAAGCTCAATTTCAACGGATTATGAGGCACATGTGAATTCAACCAAAAAGAGTTGTCAGCTCACACTTGTCAGAAAAACCATCAGCAAGAAAACTACAAACAATAAATGCTGAAGCTGTTGTGGAGAAATGCATACCCTCAACTTCAAGGGGGACGTAACTTGGAAAGGGCCATGAATGAGAACAGAATGGAGGTGCCTTAAAAAGGTAAACATTGAGCTACCATATGATCCAGCAGGACAACTCCTCGACCTATAATCTAAGAAGAGAGAATTGGAAAGACACAGGCAGGCAAATCTGCATTGCACAGTATTACAATAGCCAAGATATGGAGGTAACCAAAAAGTCCACCAACAGATGGGTGGACAAAGAAGAACTCCTCCATGTACAGATGGAATATTCGCTAGTGAAAAAAATGAAACAATGCCATTTGCAGCACCATAGATGAGTCTAGACGTAATCACACCACCTGTAGTAAGTGAGAAAGTAAAAGACACATATCCTATCATATCACTTTTAGGAGTTACATAAAAATTGATACTAATGAAGATATTTCCATAGAGAAAGGCAATCACAGATTCATTAAAAAACTTATGGTTCACCAGGTAGAAAGGGATGAGGATTGGATAATTTACCATATTGGGGTTAACAGAGATATACAAACCATGTGAAATATATAATCACCAAAGACGTACGGAAGACCAGGAGAAGACTACTCAACATTGTGTCATAACCTACATGGGAAAAGGATGCGAGGAAGAATAGATACACGTATATGTGTGAAAGAACCACATTTGCACACCTAGAACAAACAAACCATTGTAATCAAATTTGCTTGGATAAAAAATAAAAAGTAAATTATAATTATGAACAAGAAGTAATGAGACATAAACATAAAGGGCTTTTTCCTGGCACATTCCATTCTAATTTACAACCTAGAACACCACTTCCATTAAGGCTCTGTTTCCCCAGTTACCAAATTTGGTAAACGAGAAATGATGCCACCTTGTGGCCGTTTCCTGCAAGAGCAGCTTTAAACTCACAGCTAATGGTCACTTAACATTCACAAGGACTCAGGGCTGTAAAGGACACCGGCCCTAAAAAATTGTGTTGAAGTAGGGAATGGACAAAAAATTCAAAACAGGCAAATGTTTCCAGAAGAGAGTATGAATATTAACGTTTTACTCACGCTCTTTTAAAAAAAAGGAAAATGGATAAAAGCTCAACCTCAGGGAGTGTTAGACCCATGCAATCTAATGTACAAAAAGTTTCAACTTACACCAGTCGACTGACCATCAGCAAAAAGTCTACAAACAATAAATGCTGAAGGGGTTTTAGAGAACTGTGTACCCTCTACCTGCTGGTGAGACGTAAAGGGGTAACGGCCAATAATGAGAACAGAAAGGAGCTGTGTTTAAAAGTAAAAATGGAGGTACCATTCAATCCAGCAGGCGCGCCATTGGACCTCTCACCGGAGAAGACAAGAATCGAGAAGACACAGGCCGCAAAAGCTGCAGTGCAGCCTAATTCACAATAGCCAAGACAGTGAAGTAATCAAAATGTCCAACAACAGATAAATGGATAAAGAAGAAGTGTTCCATGTACACAATGGAATATTAGCCATGGAAAACAATGAACCATTGCTCTTTGAGGCAGCACAAATGAGTCTGGAGATAATCACGAAACATGAGGTAAGTCCGAAAGGAAAAGACCTATATTCTATGATATCACTTATAGGCGTTATCTAATAACTGACACTAATGAACATATTTCCACAGAGAAAGACACTCACAGAGTTAGAAAACCAACTATGCTCATCTAAAGGAAAGGTGGGGGGAGTGGATAAATTAAGATTAGTGTTACTATATGTATACAAACACATATTATATACATATCTCAAAAAGACCGACCAATAGAAGGGAGGTGTGCGGAACCCTCTGTAACATTTTACATGGGAAGAGGATCTGTACTTGAATAGACATATATAATGTACAAATGAACCAGATTGTGTACACCTAGGACGAACAATATTCTAAGCTTTACCCCAATTAAAAAAAAATTTAAAACCAAGAAGAAATAATGAGACATAAACTTATGGGGTTTTCTCCATGCACATTCCAATGTAATTTACAACCTAGGAACACGACTTCCAGAAAGGCTCTCCTGCCTTAGTACCCAGAGTGGGGAACGGAGAAATGCTGCCTGCTTGAGGCCACTTCCCACAACAGCAGCTTTAAACCCATTGCTAAAGGTCATTAAATATGCACCACACTTGCAGTTCGGGAAATGAGACCTGCTCTCTAAAAAAATTCTGGGCTGGAAAATCGACCAAAAAATTAAACAGAGGGCAAGCTTCCAAGAAGACAATTTCAACAGTTATATTGTACTCCCAACTGTTTCCTTTTTTTAGCAGAAAAGAAAACGGCGGAGAAAAATGATGAGTTTTATGAATTTTCAAAGACATGAAAACCCAAAGTCCAAAAACCTATCAGCTCACACCAGCCAGAAGGGCCATTAGCATAAATGCTGCAAACAATAAATGCTGAAGCGATTGTGGAGAAAGGAGTACCCTCGACTCTAAGGGGGACGTGGTAAGAGCCACTAATGAAAACGCAAACAAGGTGCTTTGATAAGGGTAACACGGTGTTACCAGTCAATCAATCACACACACTGCTGGGCCTATCACCTGAGAAAATGAGAATCAAAAAGTCACAGGCTTGGGGCTTCCCTGGTGGTGCAGTGGTTGAGAGTCTGCCTGCCAATGCAGGGCAAACGTGTTCGAGCCCCGATCTGCGAAGATCCCACATGCCGCGGAGCAACTGGGCGCGTGAGCCACAACCACTGAGCCTGCGCGTCTGGAGCCTGTGCTCCGCAACAAGAGAGGCCGCGATAGTGAGAGGCACGCGCACCGCGATGAAGAGTGGCCCCCGCTCGCCGCAACTACAGAAAGCCCTCGCGCACAAACGAAGACCCAACACAGCCAAAAATAAATAAATAAATAAATAAATAAATATTTTTTAAAAAAAGTCACAGGCTCGCAAACCTGCACTCCAACAATACTTCGCATAGCCAACACGTGGAAGCAATGAAAATGTCCATCAACCGAGGAATGCACAAAGTAGAAGTGGTCCACGTACACAGTGGAAACTTACTCCAATAAAAAATAAAAATTAAATTTAAAAATCCAACAAAAGTAAAGAGACATCAGCTTGTGAGGGTTTGCCCGGGCACACTCCACTCTAATTTATAACCGAGAAACACCACAGGCCGTAAGGGCTTTTCCCTAGTTACCAGGGTGGGGAACATAGAAAGGCTGCCGCCCTCTGGCAGTTACCTGCAAAAGCAGCTTTAAGGCCTGTGCTAATGATCATTTCATAGGAAGAAGTAATGCAGGACTGTAAATGAAACCTGCCCTCAAAATGTCTTGAGGGAGGTAATGGCCAAAACATTTCAAAATGTGACACATACTTTAAGAGAACACTTTGAAGAACTAAGGGGTAATCACAGCTTGAAAAATAAAAAGGATATGCCTTAAAGCTCAATTTCAACGGATTATGAGGCACATGTGAATTCAACCAAAAAGAGTTGTCAGCTCACACTTGTCAGAAAAACCATCAGCAAGAAAACTACAAACAATAAATGCTGAAGCTGTTGTGGAGAAATGCATACCCTCAACTTCAAGGGGGACGTAACTTGGAAAGGGCCATGAATGAGAACAGAATGGAGGTGCCTTAAAAAGGTAAACATTGAGCTACCATATGATCCATCAGGCCCACTCCTCGACCTATAATCTAAGAAGAGAGAATTGGAAAGACACAGGCAGGCAAATCTGCATTGCACAGTATTACAATAGCCAAGATATGGAGGTAACCAAAAAGTCCACCAACAGATGGGTGGACAAAGAAGAACTCCTCCATGTACAGATGGAATATTCGCTAGTGAAAAAAATGAAACAATGCCATTTGCAGCACCATAGATGAGTCTAGACGTAATCACACCACATGTAGTAAGTGAGAAAGTAAAAGACACATATCCTATCATATCACTTTTAGGAGTTACATAAAAATTGATACTAATGAAGATATTTCCATAGAGAAAGGCAATCACAGATTCATTAAAAAACTTATGGTTCACCAGATAGAAAGGGATGAGGATTGGATAATTTACCATATTGGGGTTAACAGAGATATACAAACCATGTGAAATATATAATCACCAAAGACGTACGGAAGACCAGGAGAAGACTACTCAACATTGTGTCATAACCTACATGGGAAAAGGATGCGAGGAAGAATAGATACACGTATATGTGTGAAAGAACCACATTTGCACACCTAGAACAAACAAACCATTGTAATCAAATTTGCTTGGATAAAAAATAAAAAGTAAATTATAATTATGAACAAGAAGTAATGAGACATAAACATAAAGGGCTTTTTCCTGGCACATTCCATTCTAATTTACAACCTAGAACACCACTTCCATTAAGGCTCTGTTTCCCCAGTTACCAAATTTGGTAAACGAGAAATGATGCCACCTTGTGGCCGTTTCCTGCAAGAGCAGCTTTAAACTCACAGCTAATGGTCACTTAACATTCACAAGGACTCAGGGCTGTAAAGGACACCTGCCCTAAAAAATTGTGCTGAAGTAGGGAATGGACAAAAAATTCAAAACAGGCAAATGTTTCCAGAAGAGAGTATGAATATTAACGTTTTACTCACGCTCTTTTAAAAAAAAGGAAAATGGATAAAAGCTCAACCTCAGGGAGTGTTAGACCCATGCAATCTAATCTACAAAAAGTTTCAACTTACACCAGTCGACTGACCATCAGCAAAAAGTCTACAAACAATAAATGCTGAAGGGGTTTTAGAGAACTGTGTACCCTCTACCTGCTGGTGAGACATAAAGGGGTAACGGCCAATAATGAGAACAGAAAGGAGCTGTGTTTAAAAGTAAAAATGGAGGTACCACTCAATCCAGCAGGCGCGCCATTGGACCTTTCACCGGAGAAGACAAGAATCGAGAAGACACAGGCCGCAAAAGCTGCAGTGCAGCCTAATTCACAATAGCCAAGACAGTGAAGTAATCAAAATGTCCAACAACAGATAAATGGATAAAGAAGAAGTGGTCCATGTACACAACGGAATATTAGCCATGGAAAACAATGAACCATTGCTCTTTGAGGCAGCACAAATGAGTCTGGAGATAATCACGAAACATGAGGTAAGTCCGAAAGGAAAAGACCTATATTCTATGATATCACTTATAGGCGTTATCTAATAACTGACACTAATGAACATATTTCCACAGAGAAAGACACTCACAGAGTTAGAAAACCAACTATGCTCATCTAAAGGAAAGGTGGGGGGAGTGGATAAATTAAGATTAGTGTTACTATATGTATACAAACACATATTATATACATATCTCAAAAAGACCGACCATATAGAAGGGAGGTGTGCGGAACCCTCTGTAACATTTTACATGGGAAGAGGATCTGTACTTGAATAGACATATATAATGTACAAATGAACCAGATTGTGTACACCTAGGACGAACAATATTCTAAGCTTTACCCCAATTAAAAAAAAATTTAAAACCAAGAAGAAATAATGAGACATAAACTTATGGGGTTTTCTCCATGCACATTCCAATGTAATTTACAACCTAGGAACACGACTTCCAGAAAGGCTCTCCTGCCTTAGTACCGAGAGTGGGGAACGGAGAAATGCTGCCTGCTTAAGGCCACTTCCCACAACAGCAGCTTTAAACCCATTGCTAAATGTCATTAAATATGCACCACACTTGCAGTTCGGGAAATGAGACCTGCTCTCTAAAAAAATTCTGGGCTGGAAAATCGACCAAAAAATTAAACAGAGGGCAAGCTTCCAAGAAGACAATTTCAACAGTTATATTGTACTCCCAACTGTTTCCTTTTTTTAGCAGAAAAGAAAACGGCGGAGAAAAATGATGAGTTTTATGAATTTTCAAAGACATGAAAACCCAAAGTCCAAAAACCTATCAGCTCACACCAGCCAGAAGGGCCATTAGCATAAGTGCTGCAAACAATAAATGCTGAAGCGATTGTGGAGAAAGGAGTACCCTCGACTCTAAGGGGGACGTGGTAAGAGCCACTAATGAAAACGCAAACAAGGTGCTTTGATAAGGGTAACACGGTGCTACCAGTCAATCAATCATACACACTGCTGGGCCTATCACCTGAGAAAATGAGAATCAAAAAGTCACAGGCTTGGGGCTTCCCTGGTGGTGCAGTGGTTGAGAGTCTGCCTGCCAATGCAGGGCAAACGTGTTCGAGCCCCGATCTGCGAAGATCCCACATGCCGCGGAGCAACTGGGCGCGTGAGCCACAACCACTGAGCCTGCGCGTCTGGAGCCTGTGCTCCGCAACAAGAGAGGCCGCGATAGTGAGAGGCACGCACACCGCGATGAAGAGTGGCCCCCGCTCGCCGCAACTACAGAAAGCCCTCGCGCACAAACGAAGACCCAACACAGTCAAAAATAAATAAATAAATAAATAAATAAATATTTAAAAAAAAAAGTCACAGGCTCGCAATCCTGCACTCCAACAATATTTCGCATAGCCAACACGTGGAAGCAATGAAAATGTCCATCAACCGAGGAATGCACAAAGTAGAAGTGGTCCACGTACACAGTGGAAACTTACTCCAATAAAAAATAAAAATTAAATTTAAAAATCCAACAAAAGTAAAGAGACATCAGCTTGTGAGGGTTTGACCGGGCACACTCCACTCTAATTTATAACCGAGAGACACCACAGGCCGCAAGGGCTTTTCCCTAGTTACCAGGGAGGGGAACATAGAAAGGCTGCCGCCCTCTGGCAGTTACCTGCAAAAGCAGCTTTAAGGCCTGTGCTAATGATCATTTCATAGGAAGAAGTAAAGCAGGACTGTAAATGAAACCTGCCCTCAAAATGTCTTGAGGGAGGTAATGGCCAAAACATTTCAAAATGTGACACATACTTTAAGAGAACACTTTGAAGAACTAAGGGGTAATCACAGCTTGAAAAATAAAAAGGATATGCCTTAAAGCTTAATTTCAACGGATTATGAGGCACATGTGAATTCAACCAAAAAGAGGTATCAGCACACACTTGTCAGAAAAACCATCAGCAAGAAAACTACAAACAATAAATGCTGAAGCTGTTGTGGAGAAATGCATACCCTCAACTTCAAGGGGGACGTAACTTGGAAAGGGCCACGAATGAGAACAGAATGGAGGTGCCTTAAAAAGGTAAACATTGAGCTACCATATGATCCAGCAGGCCCACTCCTCGACCTATAATCTAAGAAGAGAGAATTGGAAAGACACAGGCAGGCAAGTCTGCATTGCACAGTATTACAATAGCCAAGATATAGAGGTAACCAAAAAGTCCACCAACAGATGGGTGGACAAAGAAGAACTCCTCCATGTATAGATGGAATATTCGCTAGTGAAAAAAATGAAACAATGCCATTTGCAGCACCATAGATGAGTCTAGACGTAATCACACCACCTGTAGTAAGTGAGAAAGTAAAAGACACATATCCTATCATATCACTTTTAGGAGTTACATAAAAATTGATACTAATGAAGATATTTCCACAGAGAAAGGCAATCACAGATTCATTAAAAAACTTATGGTTCACCAAATAGAAAGGGATGAGGATTGGATAATTTACCATATTGGGGTTAACAGAGATATACAAACCATGTGAAATATATAATCACCAAAGACGTACGGAAGACTAGGAGAAGACTACTCAACATTGTGTCATAACCTACATGGGAAAAGGATGCGAGGAAGAATAGATACACGTATATGTGTGAAAGAACCACATTTGCACACCTAGAACAAACCATTGTAATCAAATTTGCTTGGATAAAAAATAAAAAGTAAATTATAATTATGAACAAGAAGTAATGAGACATAAACATAAAGGGCTTTTTCCTGGCACATTCCATTCTAATTTACAACCTAGAACACCACGTCCATTAAGGCTCTGTTTCCGCAGTTACCAAATTTGGTAAACGAGAAATTATGCCACCTTTTGGCCGTTTCCTGCAAGAGCAGCTTTAAACTCACAGCTAATGGTCACTTAACATTCTCAAGGACTCAGGGCTGTAAAGGACACCTGCCCTAAAAAATTTTGCTGAAGTAGGGAATGGACAAAAAATTCAAAACAGGCAAATGTTTCCAGAAGAGAGTATGAATATTAACGTTTTACTCAAGCTCTTTTAAAAAAAAAGGAAAATGGATAAAAGCTCAAACTCAGGGAGTGTTAGACCCATGCAATCTAATCTACAAAAAATTTTAACTTACACCAGTCGACTGACCATCAGCAAAAGGTCTACAAACAATAAATGCTGAAGGGGTTTTAGAGAACTGTGTACCCTCTACCTGCTGGTGAGACGTAAAGAGGTAAAAGCCAATAATGAGAACAGAAAGGATCTTTGTTTAAAAGTAAAAATGGAGGTACCATTCAATCTAGCAGGCACACCATTGGACCTCTCACCTGAGAAGAGAAGTATCGAGAAGACACAAGCCGCAAAAGCTGCAGTACAGCCTTATTCATAATAGCCAAGACAGTGAAGCAATCAAAATGTCCAACAAGATGTGAATGGATAAAGAAGAAGTGGTCGATGTACACAATGGAATAATAGCCATGGAAAACAATGAACCATTGCTCTCTGAGGCACCACAAATGAGTCTGGAGATAATCACGAAACATGAGGTAAGTCGGAAAGCAAAAGACCTATATTCTATGATATCACTTATAGGCGTTATCTAATAACTGACACAAATGAACATATTTCCACAGAGAAAGACACTCACGGACTTAAAAACAAACTATGCTCATCTAAAAGGAAAGGTGGGGAGAATGGATAAATTAAGATTAGTGTTACTATATGTATACAAACACATATTATATACATATCTCAAAAACACCAATCATATAGCAAGGTTGGTCTGCAGAAACCTCAGTAATATTTTACATGGGAAAGCATCTGTACTTGAGTAGACAAATGTAATGTACAAATGAACCAGATTGTGTACACCTAGGACGAACAATATTCTAAGCTTTACCCCAATTAAAAAAATTTTTAAACCAAGAAGAAATAATGAGACATACACTTATGGGGTTTTCTCCATGCACATTCCAATGTAATTTACAAACTAGAAACACGACTTCCAGAAAGGCTCTGCTGCCCTAGTACCCAGATATGGGAATGGAGATATGCTGCCTGCCTGAGGCCACTTCCCACAACAGCAGCTTTAAACCCATTGCTAAAGGTCACTAAATATTCACCAAACTTGCAGTTCGGTAAAAGACACCTGCTTTCTAAAAATATTCTGTGGTGGAAAATCGATCAAAAATTTCAAAAGAGGGCAACCTTCTAAGAACACAATTTTAAGAGTTATACTGTACTCCCAATTGTTTCCTTCTTTTTAACAGAAAAAAAAACGGTGGAGAAAAATGATGAGTTTTATGAATTTTCAAAGACATGGAAACCCAAATTACAACAACCTATCAGCTCACAGCAGCCAGAAGGGCCATTAGCATAAATGCTGCAAACAATAAATGCTGAAGCGATTGTGGAGAAATGCGCACCCTGGATTCTAACGGGGACGTGGTAAGAGCCACAAATGAAAACACAAAGAAGGTGCTTTGAAAAGGGAAACACGGTGCTACCAGTCAATGAATCACACCCACTGCTGGGCCTATCACCTGAGAAAATGAGAATAAAAAGCCACTGGCTGGCAATCCTGCACTCCAACAATATTTACCATAGCCAACACTTGGAAGCAATGAAAATGTCCATCAACCGAGGAATGCACAAAGTAGAAGTGGTCCACGTACACAGTGAAAAATTACTCCAATAAAAAATAAAAATTAAATTTAAAACTCCAACAAAAGTAAAGAGACATCAGCTTGTGTGGGTTTGTCCGGGCACACTCCACTCTAATTTATAACCGAGAAACACCACAGGCCGCAAGGGCTTTTCCCTAGTTACCAGGGTGGGGAACATAGAAAGGCTGCCGCCATCTGGCAGTTACCTGCAAAAGCAGCTTTAAGGCCTGTGCTAATGATCATTTCATAGGAAGAAGTAATGCAGGACTGTAAATGAAACCTGCCCTCAAAATGTCTTGAGGGAGGTAATGGCCAAAACATTTCAAAATGTGACACATACTTTAAGAGAACACTTTGAAGTACTAAGGGGTAATCACAGCTTGAAAAATAAAAAGGATATGCCTTAAAGCTTAATTTCAACGGATTATGAGGCACATGTGAATTCAACCAAAAAGAGGTATCAGCACACACTTGTCAGAAAAACCATCAGCAAGAAAACTACAAACAATAAATGCTGAAGCTGTTGTGGAGAAATGCATAGCCTCAACTTCAAGGGGGACGTAACTTGGAAAGGGCCACGAATGAGAACAGAATGCAGGTGCCTTAAAAAGGTAAACATTGAGCTACCATATGATCCAGCAGGCCCACTCCTCGACCTATAATCTAAGAAGAGAGAATTGGAAAGACACAGGCAGGCAAATCTGCATTACACTGTATTACAATAGCCAAGATATAGAGGTAACCAAAAAGTCCACCAACAGATGGGTGGACAAAGAAGAACTCCTCCATGTATAGATGGAATATTCGCTAGTGAAAAAAATGAAACAATGCCATTTGCAGCACCATAGATGAGTCTAGACGTAATCACACCAACTGTAGTAAGTAAGAAAGTAAAAGACACATATCCTATCATATCACTTTTAGGAGTTACATAAAAATTGATACTAATGAAGATATTTCCATAGAGAAAGGCAATCACAGATTCATTAAAAAACTTATGGTTCACCAGATAGAAAGGGATGAGGATTGGATAATTTACCATATTGGGGTTAACAGAGATATACAAACCATGTGAAATATATAATCACCAAAGACGTACGGAAGACCAGGAGAAGACTACTCAACATTGTGTCATAACCTACATGGGAAAAGGATGCGAGGAAGAATAGATACACGTATATGTGTGAAAGAACCACATTTGCACACCTAGAACAAACAAACCATTGTAATCAAATTTGCTTGGATAAAAAATAAAAAGTAAATTATAATTATGAACAAGAAGTAATGAGACATAAACATAAAGGGCTTTTTCCTGGCACATTCCATTCTAATTTACAACCTAGAACACCACTTCCATTAAGGCTCTGTTTCCCCAGTTACCAAATTTGGTAAACGAGAAATGATGCCACCTTGTGGCCGTTTCCTGCAAG
The DNA here is from genome assembly GCF_965194825.1 of Balaenoptera physalus. Taxonomy (NCBI): domain Eukaryota; kingdom Metazoa; phylum Chordata; class Mammalia; order Artiodactyla; family Balaenopteridae; genus Balaenoptera; species Balaenoptera physalus. Next base: position 169,324 of record NW_028125676.1, on the reverse strand, counting down.
AGCAGCTTTAAACTCACAGCTAATGGTCACTTAACTTTCACAAGGACTCAGGGCTGTAAAGGACACCTGCCCTAAAAAATTGTGCTGAAGTAGGGAATGGACAAAAAATTCAAAACAGGCAAATGTTTCCAGAAGAGAGTATGAATATCAACGTTTTACTCACGCTCTTTTAAAAAAAAGGAAAATGGATAAAAGCTCAACCTCAGGGAGTGTTAGACCCATGCAATCTAATCTACAAAAAGTTTCAACTTACACCAGTCGACTGACCATCAGCAAAAAGTCTACAAACAATAAATGCTGAAGGGGTTTTAGAGAACTGTGTACCCTCTACCTGCTGGTGAGACATAAAGGGGTAACGGCCAATAATGAGAACAGAAAGGAGCTGTGTTTAAAAGTAAAAATGGAGGTACCACTCAATCCAGCAGGCGCGCCATTGGACCTTTCACCGGAGAAGACAAGAATCGAGAAGACACAGGCCGCAAAAGCTGCAGTGCAGCCTAATTCACAATAGCCAAGACAGTGAAGTAATCAAAATGTCCAACAACAGATAAATGGATAAAGAAGAAGTGGTCCATGTACACAACGGAATATTAGCCATGGAAAACAATGAACCATTGCTCTTTGAGGCAGCACAAATCAGTCTGGAGATAATCACGAAACATGAGGTAAGTCCGAAAGGAAAAGACCTATATTCTATGATATCACTTATAGGCGTTATCTAATAACTGACACTAATGAACATATTTTCACAGAGAAAGACACTCACAGAGTTAGAAAACCAACTATGCTCATCTAAAGGAAAGGTGGGGGGAGTGGATAAATTAAGATTAGTGTTACTCTATGTATACAAACACATATTATATACATATCTCAAAAAGACCGACCATATAGAAGGGAGGTGTGCGGAACCCTCTGTAACATTTTACATGGGAAGAGGATCTGTACTTGAATAGACATATATAATGTACAAATGAACCAGATTGTGTACACCTAGGACGAACAATATTCTAAGCTTTACCCCAATTAAAAAAAAATTTAAAACCAAGAAGAAATAATGAGACATAAACTTATGGGGTTTTCTCCATGCACATTCCAATGTAATTTACAACCTAGGAACACGACTTCCAGAAAGGCTCTCCTGCCCTAGTACCCAGAGTGGGGAATGGAGAAATGCTGCCTGCTTGAGGCCACTTCCCACAACAGCAGCTTTAAACCCATTGCTAAAGGTCACTAAATATGCACCACACTTGCAGTTCGGGAAATGAGACCTGCTCTCTAAAAAAATTCTGGGCTGGAAAATCGACCAAAAAATTAAACAGAGGGCAAGCTTCCAAGAAGACAATTTCAACAGTTATATTGTACTCTTAACTGTTTCCTTTTTTTAGCAGAAAAGAAAACGGCGGAGAAAAATGATGAGTTTTATGAATTTTCAAAGACATGCAAACCCAAAGTCCAAAAACCTATCAGCTCACACCAGCCAGAAGGGCCATTAGCATAAATGCTGCAAACAGTAAATGCTGAAGCGATTGTGGAGAAAGGCGTACCCTCGATTCTAAGGGGGACGTGGTAAGAGCCACTAATGAAAACGCAAAGAAGGTGCTTTGATAAGGGTAACACGGTGCTACCAGTCAATCAATCACAGCCACTGCTGGGCCTATCACCTGAGAAAATGAGAATCAAAATGTCACAGGCTTGGGGCTTTCCTGGTGGTGCAGTGGTTGAGAGTCTGCCTGCCAATGCAGGGCACACGGGTTCGAGCCCCGGTCTGAGAAGATCCCACATGCCGCGGAGCAACTGGGCCCGTGAGCCACAACCACTGAGCCTGCGCGTCTGGAGCCTGTGCTCTGCAACAAGAGAGTCCGCGATAGTGAGAGACCCACGCACTGCGATGAAGAGTGGCCCCCGCTCGCCGCAACTACAGAAAGCCCTCGCGCACAAACGAAGACCCAACACAGCCAAAAATAAATAAATAAATAAATAAATATTAAAAAAAAAAAGTCACAGGCTGGCAATCCTGCACTCCAACAATATTTACCATAGCCAACACTTGGAAGCAATGAAAATGTCCATCAACCGAGGAATGCACAAAGTAGAAGTGGTCCACGTACACAGTGAAAAATTACTCCAATAAAAAATAAAAATTAAATTTAAAAATCCAACAAAAGTAAAGAGACATCAGCTTGTGTGGGTTTGTCCGGGCACACTCCACTCTAATTTATAACCGAGAAACACCACAGGCCGCAAGGGCTTTTCCCTAGTTATCAGGGTGGGGAACATAGAAAGGCTGCCGCCATCTGGCAGTTACCTGCAAAAGCAGCTTTAAGGCCTGTGCTAATGATCATTTCATAGGAAGAAGTAATGCAGGACTGTAAATGAAACCTGCCCTCAAAATGTCTTGAGGGAGGTAATGGCCAAAACATTTCAAAATGTGACACATACTTTAAGAGGACACTTTGAAGTACTAAGGGGTAATCACAGCTTGAAAAATAAAAAGGATATGCCTTAAAGCTTAATTTCAACGGATTATGAGGCACATGTGAATTCAACCAAAAAGAGGTATCAGCACACAGTTGTCAGAAAAACCATCAGCAAGAAAACTACAAACAATAAATGCTGAAGCTGTTGTGGAGAAATGCATAGCCTCAACTTCAAGGGGGACGTAACTTGGAAAGGGCCACGAATGAGAACAGAATGGAGGTGCCTTAAAAAGGTAAACATTGAGCTACCATATGATCCAGCAGGCCCACTCCTCGACCTATAATCTAAGAAGAGAGAATTGGAAAGACACAGGCAGGCAAATCTGCATTACACTGTATTACAATAGCCAAGATATAGAGGTAACCAAAAAGTCCACCAACAGATGGGTGGACAAAGAAGAACTCCTCCATGTATAGATGGAATATTCGCTAGTGAAAAAAATGAAACAATGCCATTTGCAGCACCACAGATGAGTCTAGACGTAATCACACCAACTGTAGTAAGTGAGAAAGTAAAAGACACATATCCTATCATATCACTTTTAGGAGTTACATAAAAATTGATACTAATGAAGATATTTCCATAGAGAAAGGCAATCACAGATTCATTAAAAAACTTATGGTTCACCAGATAGAAAGGGATGAGGATTGGATAATTTACCATATTGGGGTTAACAGAGATATACAAACCATGTGAAATATATAATCACCAAAGACGTACGGAAGACCAGGAGAAGACTACTCAACATTGTGTCATAACCTACATGGGAAAAGGATGCGAGGAAGAATAGATACACGTATATGTGTGAAAGAACCACATCTGCACACCTAGAACAAACAAACCATTGTAATCAAATTTGCTTGGATAAAAAATAAAAAGTAAATTATAATTATGAACAAGAAGTAATGAGACATAAACATAAAGGGCTTTTTCCTGGCACATTCCATTCTAATTTACAACCTAGAACACCACTTCCATTAAGGCTCTGTTTCCCCAGTTACCAAATTTGGTAAACGAGAAATGATGCCACCTTGTGGCCGTTTCCTGCAAGAGCAGCTTTAAACTCACAGCTAATGGTCACTTCACATTCACAAGGACTCAGGGCTGTAAAGGACACCTGCCCTAAAAAATTGTGCTGAAGTAGGGAATGGACAAAAAATTCAAAACAGGCAAATGTTTCCAGAAGAGAGTATGAATATCAACGTTTTACTCACGCTCTTTTAAAAAAAAGGAAAATGGATAAAAGCTCAACCTCAGGGAGTGTTAGACCCATGCAATCTAATCTACAAAAAGTTTCAACTTACACCAGTCGACTGACCATCAGCAAAAAGTCTACAAACAATAAATGCTGAAGGGGTTTTAGAGAACTGTGTACCCTCTACCTGCTGGTGAGACATAAAGGGGTAACGGCCAATAATGAGAACAGAAAGGAGCTGTGTTTAAAAGTAAAAATGGAGGTACCACTCAATCCAGCAGGCGCGCCATTGGACCTTTCACCGGAGAAGACAAGAATCGAGAAGACACAGGCCGCAAAAGCTGCAGTGCAGCCTAATTCACAATAGCCAAGACAGTGAAGTAATCAAAATGTCCAACAACAGATAAATGGATAAAGAAGAAGTGGTCCATGTACACAACGGAATATTAGCCATGGAAAACAATGAACCATTGCTCTTTGAGGCAGCACAAATCAGTCTGGAGATAATCACGAAACATGAGGTAAGTCCGAAAGGAAAAGACCTATATTCTATGATATCACTTATAGGCGTTATCTAATAACTGACACTAATGAACATATTTTCACAGAGAAAGACACTCACAGAGTTAGAAAACCAACTATGCTCATCTAAAGGAAAGGTGGGGGGAGTGGATAAATTAAGATTAGTGTTACTCTATGTATACAAACACATATTATATACATATCTCAAAAAGACCGACCATATAGAAGGGAGGTGTGCGGAACCCTCTGTAACATTTTACATGGGAAGAGGATCTGTACTTGAATAGACATATATAATGTACAAATGAACCAGATTGTGTACACCTAGGACGAACAATATTCTAAGCTTTACCCCAATTAAAAAAAAATTTAAAACCAAGAAGAAATAATGAGACATAAACTTATGGGGTTTTCTCCATGCACATTCCAATGTAATTTACAACCTAGGAACACGACTTCCAGAAAGGCTCTCCTGCCCTAGTACCCAGAGTGGGGAATGGAGAAATGCTGCCTGCTTGAGGCCACTTCCCACAACAGCAGCTTTAAACCCATTGCTAAAGGTCACTAAATATGCACCACACTTGCAGTTCGGGAAATGAGACCTGCTCTCTAAAAAAATTCTGGGCTGGAAAATCGACCAAAAAATTAAACAGAGGGCAAGCTTCCAAGAAGACAATTTCAACAGTTATATTGTACTCTGAACTGTTTCCTTTTTTTAGCAGAAAAGAAAACGGCGGAGAAAAATGATGAGTTTTATGAATTTTCAAAGACATGCAAACCCAAAGTCCAAAAACCTATCAGCTCACACCAGCCAGAAGGGCCATTAGCATAAATGCTGCAAACAGTAAATGCTGAAGCGATTGTGGAGAAAGGCGTACCCTCGATTCTAAGGGGGACGTGGTAAGAGCCACTAATGAAAACGCAAAGAAGGTGCTTTGATAAGGGTAACACGGTGCTACCAGTCAATCAATCACAGCCACTGCTGGGCCTATCACCTGAGAAAATGAGAATCAAAATGTCACAGGCTTGGGGCTTTCCTGGTGGTGCAGTGGTTGAGAGTCTGCCTGCCAATGCAGGGCACACGGGTTCGAGCCCCGGTCTGAGAAGATCCCACATGCCGCGGAGCAACTGGGCCCGTGAGCCACAACCACTGAGCCTGCGCGTCTGGAGCCTGTGCTCTGCAACAAGAGAGTCCGCGATAGTGAGAGACCCACGCACTGCGATGAAGAGTGGCCCCCGCTCGCCGCAACTACAGAAAGCCCTCGCGCACAAACGAAGACCCAACACAGCCAAAAATAAATAAATAAATAAATAAATATTAAAAAAAAAAAGTCACAGGCTGGCAATCCTGCACTCCAACAATATTTACCATAGCCAACACTTGGAAGCAATGAAAATGTCCATCAACCGAGGAATGCACAAAGTAGAAGTGGTCCACGTACACAGTGAAAAATTACTCCAATAAAAAATAAAAATTAAATTTAAAAATCCAACAAAAGTAAAGAGACATCAGCTTGTGTGGGTTTGTCCGGGCACACTCCACTCTAATTTATAACCGAGAAACACCACAGGCCGCAAGGGCTTTTCCCTAGTTTCCAGGGTGGGGAACATAGAAAGGCTGCCGCCATCTGGCAGTTACCTGCAAAAGCAGCTTTAAGGCCTGTGCTAATGATCATTTCATAGGAAGAAGTAATGCAGGACTGTAAATGAAACCTGCCCTCAAAATGTCTTGAGGGAGGTAATGGCCAAAACATTTCAAAATGTGACACATACTTTAAGAGAACACTTGGAAGTACTAAGGGGCAATCACAGCTTGAAAAATAAAAAGGATATGCCTTAAAGCTTAATTTCAACGGATTATGAGGCACATGTGAATTCAACCAAAAAGAGGTATCAGCACACACTTGTCAGAAAAACCATCAGCAAGAAAAGTACAAACAATAAATGCTGAAGCTGTTGTGGAGAAATGCATAGCGTCAACTTCAAGGGGGACGTAACTTGGAAAGGGCCACGAATGAGAACAGAATGGAGGTGCCTTAAAAAGGTAAACATTGAGCTACCATATGATCCAGCAGGCCCACTCCTCGACCTATAATCTAAGAAGAGAGAATTGGAAAGACACAGGCAGGCAAATCTGCATTACACTGTATTACAATAGCCAAGATATAGAGGTAACCAAAAAGTCCACCAACAGATGGGTGGACAAAGAAGAACTCCTCCATGTATAGATGGAATATTCGCTAGTGAAAAAAATGAAACAATGCCATTTGCAGCACCATAGATGAGTCTAGACGTAATCACACCACATGTAGTAAGTGAGAAAGTAAAAGACACATATCCTATCATATCACTTTTAGGAGTTACATAAAAATTGATACTAATGAAGATATTTCCATAGAGAAAGGCAATCACAGATTCATTAAAAAACTTATGGTTCACCAGATAGAAAGGGATGAGGATTGGATAATTTACCATATTGGGGTTAACAGAGATATACAAACCATGTGAAATATATAATCACCAAAGACGTACGGAAGACCAGGAGAAGACTACTCAACATTGTGTCATAACCTACATGGGAAAAGGATGCGAGGAAGAATAGATACACGTATATGTGTGAAAGAACCACATCTGCACACCTAGAACAAACAAACCATTGTAATCAAATTTGCTTGGATAAAAAATAAAAAGTAAATTATAATTATGAACAAGAAGTAATGAGACATAAACATAAAGGGCTTTTTCCTGGCACATTCCATTCTAATTTACAACCTAGAACACCACTTCCATTAAGGCTCTGTTTCCCCAGTTACCAAATTTGGTAAACGAGAAATGATGCCACCTTGTGGCCGTTTCCTGCAAGAGCAGCTTTAAACTCACAGCTAATGGTCACTTCACATTCACAAGGACTCAGGGCTGTAAAGGACACCTGCCCTAAAAAATTGTGCTGAAGTAGGGAATGGACAAAAAATTCAAAACAGGCAAATGTTTCCAGAAGAGAGTATGAATATCAACGTTTTACTCACGCTCTTTTAAAAAAAAGGAAAATGGATAAAAGCTCAACCTCAGGGAGTGTTAGACCCATGCAATCTAATCTACAAAAAGTTTCAACTTACACCAGTCGACTGACCATCAGCAAAAAGTCTACAAACAATAAATGCTGAAGGGGTTTTAGAGAACTGTGTACCCTCTACCTGCTGGTGAGACATAAAGGGGTAACGGCCAATAATGAGAACAGAAAGGAGCTGTGTTTAAAAGTAAAAATGGAGTTACCACTCAATCCAGCAGGCGCGCCATTGGACCTTTCACCGGAGAAGACAAGAATCGAGAAGACACAGGCCGCAAAAGCTGCAGTGCAGCCTAATTCACAATAGCCAAGACAGTGAAGTAATCAAAATGTCCAACAACAGATAAATGGATAAAGAAGAAGTGGTCCATGTACACAACGGAATATTAGCCATGGAAAACAATGAACCATTGCTCTTTGAGGCAGCACAAATCAGTCTGGAGATAATCACGAAACATGAGGTAAGTCCGAAAGGAAAAGACCTATATTCTATGATATCACTTATAGGCGTTATCTAATAACTGACACTAATGAACATATTTTCACAGAGAAAGACACTCACAGAGTTAGAAAACCAACTATGCTCATCTAAAGGAAAGGTGGGGGGAGTGGATAAATTAAGATTAGTGTTACTCTATGTATACAAACACATATTATATACATATCTCAAAAAGACCGACCATATAGAAGGGAGGTGTGCGGAACCCTCTGTAACATTTTACATGGGAAGAGGATCTGTACTTGAATAGACATATATAATGTACAAATGAACCAGATTGTGTACACCTAGGACGAACAATATTCTAAGCTTTACCCCAATTAAAAAAAAATTTAAAACCAAGAAGAAATAATGAGACATAAACTTATGGGGTTTTCTCCATGCACATTCCAATGTAATTTACAACCTAGGAACACGACTTCCAGAAAGGCTCTCCTGCCCTAGTACCCAGAGTGGGGAATGGAGAAATGCTGCCTGCTTGAGGCCACTTCCCACAACAGCAGCTTTAAACCCATTGCTAAAGGTCACTAAATATGCACCACACTTGCAGTTCGGGAAATGAGACCTGCTCTCTAAAAAAATTCTGGGCTGGAAAATCGACCAAAAAATTAAACAGAGGGCAAGCTTCCAAGAAGACAATTTCAACAGTTATATTGTACTCTTAACTGTTTCCTTTTTTTAGCAGAAAAGAAAACGGCGGAGAAAAATGATGAGTTTTATGAATTTTCAAAGACATGCAAACCCAAAGTCCAAAAACCTATCAGCTCACACCAGCCAGAAGGGCCATTAGCATAAATGCTGCAAACAGTAAATGCTGAAGCGATTGTGGAGAAAGGCGTACCCTCGATTCTAAGGGGGACGTGGTAAGAGCCACTAATGAAAACGCAAAGAAGGTGCTTTGATAAGGGTAACACGGTGCTACCAGTCAATCAATCACAGCCACTGCTGGGCCTATCACCTGAGAAAATGAGAATCAAAATGTCACAGGCTTGGGGCTTTCCTGGTGGTGCAGTGGTTGAGAGTCTGCCTGCCAATGCAGGGCACACGGGTTCGAGCCCCGGTCTGAGAAGATCCCACATGCCGCGGAGCAACTGGGCCCGTGAGCCACAACCACTGAGCCTGCGCGTCTGGAGCCTGTGCTCTGCAACAAGAGAGTCCGCGATAGTGAGAGACCCACGCACTGCGATGAAGAGTGGCCCCCGCTCGCCGCAACTACAGAAAGCCCTCGCGCACAAACGAAGACCCAACACAGCCAAAAATAAATAAATAAATAAATAAATATTAAAAAAAAAAAGTCACAGGCTGGCAATCCTGCACTCCAACAATATTTACCATAGCCAACACTTGGAAGCAATGAAAATGTCCATCAACCGAGGAATGCACAAAGTAGAAGTGGTCCACGTACACAGTGAAAAATTACTCCAATAAAAAATAAAAATTAAATTTAAAAATCCAACAAAAGTAAAGAGACATCAGCTTGTGTGGGTTTGTCCGGGCACACTCCACTCTAATTTATAACCGAGAAACACCACAGGCCGCAAGGGCTTTTCCCTAGTTATCAGGGTGGGGAACATAGAAAGGCTGCCGCCATCTGGCAGTTACCTGCAAAAGCAGCTTTAAGGCCTGTGCTAATGATCATTTCATAGGAAGAAGTAATGCAGGACTGTAAATGAAACCTGCCCTCAAAATGTCTTGAGGGAGGTAATGGCCAAAACATTTCAAAATGTGACACATAGTTTAAGAGGACACTTTGAAGTACTAAGGGGTAATCACAGCTTGAAAAATAAAAAGGATATGCCTTAAAGCTTAATTTCAACGGATTATGAGGCACATGTGAATTCAACCAAAAAGAGGTATCAGCACACAGTTGTCAGAAAAACCATCAGCAAGAAAACTACAAACAATAAATGCTGAAGCTGTTGTGGAGAAATGCATAGCCTCAACTTCAAGGGGGACGTAACTTGGAAAGGGCCACGAATGAGAACAGAATGGAGGTGCCTTAAAAAGGTAAACATTGAGCTACCATATGATCCAGCAGGCCCACTCCTCGACCTATAATCTAAGAAGAGAGAATTGGAAAGACACAGGCAGGCAAATCTGCATTACACTGTATTACAATAGCCAAGATATAGAGGTAACCAAAAAGTCCACCAACAGATGGGTGGACAAAGAAGAACTCCTCCATGTATAGATGGAATATTCGCTAGTGAAAAAAATGAAACAATGCCATTTGCAGCACCACAGATGAGTCTAGACGTAATCACACCAACTGTAGTAAGTGAGAAAGTAAAAGACACATATCCTATCATATCACTTTTAGGAGTTACATAAAAATTGATACTAATGAAGATATTTCCATAGAGAAAGGCAATCACAGATTCATTAAAAAACTTATGGTTCACCAGATAGAAAGGGATGAGGATTGGATAATTTACCATATTGGGGTTAACAGAGATATACAAACCATGTGAAATATATAATCACCAAAGACGTACGGAAGACCAGGAGAAGACTACTCAACATTGTGTCATAACCTACATGGGAAAAGGATGCGAGGAAGAATAGATACACGTATATGTGTGAAAGAACCACATCTGCACACCTAGAACAAACAAACCATTGTAATCAAATTTGCTTGGATAAAAAATAAAAAGTAAATTATAATTATGAACAAGAAGTAATGAGACATAAACATAAAGGGCTTTTTCCTGGCACATTCCATTCTAATTTACAACCTAGAACACCACTTCCATTAAGGCTCTGTTTCCCCAGTTACCAAATTTGGTAAACGAGAAATGATGCCACCTTGTGGCCGTTTCCTGCAAGAGCAGCTTTAAACTCACAGCTAATGGTCACTTCACATTCACAAGGACTCAGGGCTGTAAAGGACACCTGCCCTAAAAAATTGTGCTGAAGTAGGGAATGGACAAAAAATTCAAAACAGGCAAATGTTTCCAGAAGAGAGTATGAATATCAACGTTTTACTCACGCTCTTTTAAAAAAAAGGAAAATGGATAAAAGCTCAACCTCAGGGAGTGTTAGACCCATGCAATCTACTGTACAAAAAGTTTCAACTTACACCAGTCGACTGACCATCAGCAAAAAGTCTACAAACAATAAATGCTGAAGGGGTTTTAGAGAACTGTGTACCCTCTACCTGCTGGTGAGACATAAAGGGGTAACGGCCAATAATGAGAACAGAAAGGAGCTGTGTTTAAAAGTAAAAATGGAGGTACCACTCAATCCAGCAGGCGCGCCATTGGACCTTTCACCGGAGAAGACAAGAATCGAGAAGACACAGGCCGCAAAAGCTGCAGTGCAGCCTAATTCACAATAGCCAAGACAGTGAAGTAATCAAAATGTCCAACAACAGATAAATGGATAAAGAAGAAGTGGTCCATGTACACAACGGAATATTAGCCATGGAAAACAATGAACCATTGCTCTTTGAGGCAGCACAAATCAGTCTGGAGATAATCACGAAACATGAGGTAAGTCCGAAAGGAAAAGACCTATATTCTATGATATCACTTATAGGCGTTATCTAATAACTGACACTAATGAACATATTTTCACAGAGAAAGACACTCACAGAGTTAGAAAACCAACTATGCTCATCTAAAGGAAAGGTGGGGGGAGTGGATAAATTAAGATTAGTGTTACTCTATGTATACAAACACATATTATATACATATCTCAAAAAGACCGACCATATAGAAGGGAGGTGTGCGGAACCCTCTGTAACATTTTACATGGGAAGAGGATCTGTACTTGAATAGACATATATAATGTACAAATGAACCAGATTGTGTACACCTAGGACGAACAATATTCTAACCTTTACCCCAATTAAAAAAAAATTTAAAACCAAGAAGAAATAATGAGACATAAACTTATGGGGTTTTCTCCATGCACATTCCAATGTAATTTACAACCTAGGAACACGACTTCCAGAAAGGCTCTCCTGCCCTAGTACCCAGAGTGGGGAATGGAGAAATGCTGCCTGCTTGAGGCCACTTCCCACAACAGCAGCTTTAAACCCATTGCTAAAGGTCACTAAATATGCACCACACTTGCAGTTCGGGAAATGAGACCTGCTCTCTAAAAAAATTCTGGGCTGGAAAATCGACCAAAAAATTAAACAGAGGGCAAGCTTCCAAGAAGACAATTTCAACAGTTATATTGTACTCTTAACTGTTTCCTTTTTTTAGCAGAAAAGAAAACGGCGGAGAAAAATGATGAGTTTTATGAATTTTCAAAGACATGCAAACCCAAAGTCCAAAAACCTATCAGCTCACACCAGCCAGAAGGGCCATTAGCATAAATGCTGCAAACAGTAAATGCTGAAGCGATTGTGGAGAAAAGCGTACCCTCGATTCTAAGGGGGACGTGGTAAGAGCCACTAATGAAAACGCAAAGAAGGTGCTTTGATAAGGGTAACACGGTGCTACCAGTCAATCAATCACAGCCACTGCTGGGCCTATCACCTGAGAAAATGAGAATCAAAATGTCACAGGCTTGGGGCTTTCCTGGTGGTGCAGTGGTTGAGAGTCTGCCTGCCAATGCAGGGCACACGGGTTCGAGCCCCGGTCTGAGAAGATCCCACATGCCGCGGAGCAACTGGGCCCGTGAGCCACAACCACTGAGCCTGCGCGTCTGGAGCCTGTGCTCTGCAACAAGAGAGTCCGCGATAGTGAGAGACCCACGCACTGCGATGAAGAGTGGCCCCCGCTCGCCGCAACTACAGAAAGCCCTCGCGCACAAACGAAGACCCAACACAGCCAAAAATAAATAAATAAATAAATAAATATTAAAAAAAAAAAGTCACAGGCTGGCAATCCTGCACTCCAACAATATTTACCATAGCCAACACTTGGAAGCAATGAAAATGTCCATCAACCGAGGAATGCACAAAGTAGAAGTGGTCCACGTACACAGTGAAAAATTACTCCAATAAAAAATAAAAATTAAATTTAAAAATCCAACAAAAGTAAAGAGACATCAGCTTGTGTGGGTTTGTCCGGGCACACTCCACTCTAATTTATAACCGAGAAACACCACAGGCCGCAAGGGCTTTTCCCTAGTTACCAGGGTGGGGAACATAGAAAGGCTGCCGCCATCTGGCAGTTACCTGCAAAAGCAGCTTTAAGGCCTGTGCTAATGATCATTTCATAGGAAGAAGTAATGCAGGACTGTAAATGAAACCTGCCCTCAAAATGTCTTGAGGGAGGTAATGGCCAAAACATTTCAAAATGTGACACATACTTTAAGAGGACACTTTGAAGTACTAAGGGGTAATCACAGCTTGAAAAATAAAAAGGATATGCCTTAAAGCTTAATTTCAACGGATTATGAGGCACATGTGAATTCAACCAAAAAGAGGTATCAGCACACAGTTGTCAGAAAAACCATCAGCAAGAAAACTACAAACAATAAATGCTGAAGCTGTTGTGGAGAAATGCATAGCCTCAACTTCAAGGGGGACGTAACTTGGAAAGGGCCACGAATGAGAACAGAATGGAGGTGCCTTAAAAAGGTAAACATTGAGCTACCATATGATCCAGCAGGCCCACTCCTCGACCTATAATCTAAGAAGAGAGAATTGGAAAGACACAGGCAGGCAAATCTGCATTACACTGTATTACAATAGCCAAGATATAGAGGTAACCAAAAAGTCCACCAACAGATGGGTGGACAAAGAAGAACTCCTCCATGTATAGATGGAATATTCGCTAGTGAAAAAAATGAAACAATGCCATTTGCAGCACCACAGATGAGTCTAGACGTAATCACACCAACTGTAGTAAGTGAGAAAGTAAAAGACACATATCCTATCATATCACTTTTAGGAGTTACATAAAAATTGATACTAATGAAGATATTTCCATAGAGAAAGGCAATCACAGATTCATTAAAAAACTTATGGTTCACCAGATAGAAAGGGATGAGGATTGGATAATTTACCATATTGGGGTTAACAGAGATATACAAACCATGTGAAATATATAATCACCAAAGACGTACGGAAGACCAGGAGAAGACTACTCAACATTGTGTCATAACCTACATGGGAAAAGGATGCGAGGAAGAATAGATACACGTATATGTGTGAAAGAACCACATTTGCACACCTAGAACAAACAAACCATTGTAATCAAATTTGCTTGGATAAAAAATAAAAAGTAAATTATAATTATGAACAAGAAGTAATGAGACATAAACATAAAGGGCTTTTTCCTGGCACATTCCATTCTAATTTACAACCTAGAACACCACTTCCATTAAGGCTCTGTTTCCCCAGTTACCAAATTTGGTAAACGAGAAATGATGCCACCTTGTGGCCGTTTCCTGCAAGAGCAGCTTTAAACTCACAGCTAATGGTCACTTAACATTCACAAGGACTCAGGGCTGTAAAGGACACCTGCCCTAAAAAATTGTGCTGAAGTAGGGAATGGACAAAAAATTCAAAACAGGCAAATGTTTCCAGAAGAGAGTATGAATATCAACGTTTTACTCAAGCTCTTTTAAAAAAAAGGAAAATGGATAAAAGCTCAACCTCAGGGAGTGTTAGACCCATGCAATCTAATCTACAAAAAGTTTCAACTTACACCAGTCGACTGACCATCAGCAAAAAGTCTACAAACAATAAATGCTGAAGGGGTTTTAGAGAACTGTGTACCCTCTACCTGCTGGTGAGACATAAAGGGGTAACGGCCAATAATGAGAACAGAAAGGAGCTGTGTTTAAAAGTAAAAATGGAGGTACCACTCAATCCAGCAGGCGCGCCATTGGACCTTTCACCGGAGAAGACAAGAATCGAGAAGACACAGGCCGCAAAAGCTGCAGTGCAGCCTAATTCACAATAGCCAAGACAGTGAAGTAATCAAAATGTCCAACAACAGATAAATGGATAAAGAAGAAGTGGTCCATGTACACAACGGAATATTAGCCATGGAAAACAATGAACCATTGCTCTTTGAGGCAGCACAAATCAGTCTGGAGATAATCACGAAACATGAGGTAAGTCCGAAAGGAAAAGACCTATATTCTATGATATCACTTATAGGCGTTATCTAATAACTGACACTAATGAACATATTTTCACAGAGAAAGACACTCACAGAGTTAGAAAACCAACTATGCTCATCTAAAGGAAAGGTGGGGGGAGTGGATAAATTAAGATTAGTGTTACTCTATGTATACAAACACATATTATATACATATCTCAAAAAGACCGACCATATAGAAGGGAGGTGTGCGGAACCCTCTGTAACATTTTACATGGGAAGAGGATCTGTACTTGAATAGACATATATAATGTACAAATGAACCAGATTGTGTACACCTAGGACGAACAATATTCTAAGCTTTACCCCAATTAAAAAAAAATTTAAAACCAAGAAGAAATAATGAGACATAAACTTATGGGGTTTTCTCCATGCACATTCCAATGTAATTTACAACCTAGGAACACGACTTCCAGAAAGGCTCTCCTGCCCTAGTACCCAGAGTGGGGAATGGAGAAATGCTGCCTGCTTGAGGCCACTTCCCACAACAGCAGCTTTAAACCCATTGCTAAAGGTCACTAAATATGCACCACACTTGCAGTTTGGGAAATGAGACCTGCTCTCTAAAAAAATTCTGGGCTGGAAAATCGACCAAAAAATTAAACAGAGGGCAAGCTTCCAAGAAGACAATTTCAACAGTTATATTGTACTCTTAACTGTTTCCTTCTTTTAGCAGAAAAGAAAACGGCGGAGAAAAATGATGAGTTTTATGAATTTTCAAAGACATGCAAACCCAGAGTCCAAAAACCTATCAGCTCACACCAGCCAGAAGGGCCATTAGCATAAATGCTGCAAACAGTAAATGCTGAAGCGATTGTGGAGAAAGGCGTACCCTCGATTCTAAGGGGGACGTGGTAAGAGCCACTAATGAAAACGCAAAGAAGGTGCTTTGATAAGGGTAACACGGTGCTACCAGTCAATCAATCACACCCACTGCTGGGCCTATCACCTGAGAAAATGAGAATCAAAATGTCACAGGCTTGGGGCTTTCCTGGTGGTGCAGTGGTTGAGAGTCTGCCTGCCAATGCAGGGCACACGGGTTCGAGCCCCGGTCTGAGAAGATCCCACATGCCGCGGAGCAACTGGGCCCGTGAGCCACAACCACTGAGCCTGCGCGTCTGGAGCCTGTGCTCTGCAACAAGAGAGTCCGCGATAGTGAGAGACCCACGCACTGCGATGAAGAGTGGCCCCCGCTCGCCGCAACTACAGAAAGCCCTCGCGCACAAACGAAGACCCAACACAGCCAAAAATAAATAAATAAATAAATACAAATTTAAAAAAAAAAGTCACAGGCTGGCAATCCTGCACTCCAACAATATTTACCATAGCCAACACTTGGAAGCAATGAAAATGTCCATCAACCGAGGAATGCACAAAGTAGAAGTGGTCCACGTACACAGTGAAAAATTACTCCAATAAAAAATAAAAATTAAATTTAAAAATCCAACAAAAGTAAAGAGACATCAGCTTGTGTGGGTTTGTCCGGGCACACTCCACTCTAATTTATAACCGAGAAACACCACAGGCCGCAAGGGCTTTTCCCTAGTTACCAGGGTGGGGAACATAGAAAGGCTGCCGCCATCTGGCAGTTACCTGCAAAAGCAGCTTTAAGGCCTGTGCTAATGATCATTTCATAGGAAGAAGTAATGCAGGACTGTAAATGAAACCTGCCCTCAAAATGTCTTGAGGGAGGTAATGGCCAAAACATTTCAAAATGTGACACATACTTTAAGAGGACACTTTGAAGTACTAAGGGGTAATCACAGCTTGAAAAATAAAAAGGATATGCCTTAAAGCTTAATTTCAACGGATTATGAGGCACATGTGAATTCAACCAAAAAGAGGTATCAGCACACAGTTGTCAGAAAAACCATCAGCAAGAAAACTACAAACAATAAATGCTGAAGCTGTTGTGGAGAAATGCATAGCCTCAACTTCAAGGGGGACGTAACTTGGAAAGGGCCACGAATGAGAACAGAATGGAGGTGCCTTAAAAAGGTAAACATTGAGCTACCATATGATCCATCAGGCACACTCCTCGACCTATAATCTAAGAAGAGAGAATTGGAAAGACACAGGCAGGCAAATCTGCATTACACTGTATTACAATAGCCAAGATATAGAGGTAACCAAAAAGTCCACCAACAGATGGGTGGACAAAGAAGAACTCCTCCATGTATAGATGGAATATTCGCTAGTGAAAAAAATGAAACAATGCCATTTGCAGCACCATAGATGAGTCTAGACGTAATCACACCACATGTAGTAAGTGAGAAAGTAAAAGACACATATCCTATCATATCACTTTTAGGAGTTACATAAAAATTGATACTAATGAAGATATTTCCATAGAGAAAGGCAATCACAGATTCATTAAAAAACTTATGGTTCACCAGATAGAAAGGGATGAGGATTGGATAATTTACCATATTGGGGTTAACAGAGATATACAAACCATGTGAAATATATAATCACCAAAGACGTACGGAAGACCAGGAGAAGACTACTCAACATTGTGTCATAACCTACATGGGAAAAGGATGCGAGGAAGAATAGATACACGTATATGTGTGAAAGAACCACATTTGCACACCTAGAACAAACAAACCATTGTAATCAAATTTGCTTGGATAAAAAATAAAAAGTAAATTATAATTATGAACAAGAAGTAATGAGACATAAACATAAAGGGCTTTTTCCTGGCACATTCCATTCTAATTTACAACCTAGAACACCACTTCCATTAAGGCTCTGTTTCCCCAGTTACCAAATTTGGTAAACGAGAAATGATGCCACCTTGTGGCCGTTTCCTGCAAGAGCAGCTTTAAACTCACAGCTAATGGTCACTTAACATTCACAAGGACTCAGGGCTGTAAAGGACACCTGCCCTAAAAAATTGTGCTGAAGTAGGGAATGGACAAAAAATTCAAAACAGGCAAATGTTTCCAGAAGAGAGTATGAATATCAACGTTTTACTCACGCTCTTTTAAAAAAAAGGAAAATGGATAAAAGCTCAACCTCAGGGAGTGTTAGACCCATGCAATCTAATCTACAAAAAGTTTCAACTTACACCAGTCGACTGACCATCAGCAAAAAGTCTACAAACAATAAATGCTGAAGGGGTTTTAGAGAACTGTGTACCCTCTACCTGCTGGTGAGACATAAAGGGGTAACGGCCAATAATGAGAACAGAAAGGAGCTGTGTTTAAAAGTAAAAATGGAGTTACCACTCAATCCAGCAGGCGCGCCATTGGACCTTTCACCGGAGAAGACAAGAATCGAGAAGACACAGGCCGCAAAAGCTGCAGTGCAGCCTAATTCACAATAGCCAAGACAGTGAAGTAATCAAAATGTCCAACAACAGATAAATGGATAAAGAAGAAGTGGTCCATGTACACAACGGAATATTAGCCATGGAAAACAATGAACCATTGCTCTTTGAGGCAGCACAAATCAGTCTGGAGATAATCACGAAACATGAGGTAAGTCCGAAAGGAAAAGACCTATATTCTATGATATCACTTATAGGCGTTATCTAATAACTGACACTAATGAACATATTTTCACAGAGAAAGACACTCACAGAGTTAGAAAACCAACTATGCTCATCTAAAGGAAAGGTGGGGGGAGTGGATAAATTAAGATTAGTGTTACTATATGTATACAAACACATATTATATACATATCTCAAAAAGACCGACCATATAGAAGGGAGGTGTGCGGAACCCTCTGTAACATTTTACATGGGAAGAGGATCTGTACTTGAATAGACATATATAATGTACAAATGAACCAGATTGTGTACACCTAGGACGAACAATATTCTAAGCTTTACCCCAATTAAAAAAAAATTTAAAACCAAGAAGAAATAATGAGACATAAACTTATGGGGTTTTCTCCATGCACATTCCAATGTAATTTACAACCTAGGAACACGACTTCCAGAAAGGCTCTCCTGCCCTAGTACCCAGAGTGGGGAATGGAGAAATGCTGCCTGCTTGAGGCCACTTCCCACAACAGCAGCTTTAAACCCATTGCTAAAGGTCACTAAATATGCACCACACTTGCAGTTTGGGAAATGAGACCTGCTCTCTAAAAAAATTCTGGGCTGGAAAATCGACCAAAAAATTAAACAGAGGGCAAGCTTCCAAGAAGACAATTTCAACAGTTATATTGTACTCTTAACTGTTTCCTTCTTTTAGCAGAAAAGAAAACGGCGGAGAAAAATGATGAGTTTTATGAATTTTCAAAGACATGCAAACCCAGAGTCCAAAAACCTATCAGCTCACACCAGCCAGAAGGGCCATTAGCATAAATGCTGCAAACAGTAAATGCTGAAGCGATTGTGGAGAAAGGCGTACCCTCGATTCTAAGGGGGACGTGGTAAGAGCCACTAATGAAAACGCAAAGAAGGTGCTTTGATAAGGGTAACACGGTGCTACCAGTCAATCAATCACAGCCACTGCTGGGCCTATCACCTGAGAAAATGAGAATCAAAATGTCACAGGCTTGGGGCTTTCCTGGTGGTGCAGTGGTTGAGAGTCTGCCTGCCAATGCAGGGCACACGGGTTCGAGCCCCGGTCTGAGAAGATCCCACATGCCGCGGAGCAACTGGGCCCGTGAGCCACAACCACTGAGCCTGCGCGTCTGGAGCCTGTGCTCTGCAACAATAGAGTCCGCGATAGTGAGAGACCCACGCACTGCGATGAAGAGTGGCCCCCGCTCGCCGCAACTACAGAAAGCCCTCGCGCACAAACGAAGACCCAACACAGCCAAAAATAAATAAATAAATAAATACATATTTAAAAAAAAAAAGTCACAGGCTGGCAATCCTGCACTCCAACAATATTTACCATAGCCAACACTTGGAAGCAATGAAAATGTCCATCAACCGAGGAATGCACAAAGTAGAAGTGGTCCACGTACACAGTGAAAAATTACTCCAATAAAAAATAAAAATTAAATTTAAAAATCCAACAAAAGTAAAGAGACATCAGCTTGTGTGGGTTTGTCCGGGCACACTCCACTCTAATTTATAACCGAGAAACACCACAGGCCGCAAGGGCTTTTCCCTAGTTTCCAGGGTGGGGAACATAGAAAGGCTGCCGCCATCTGGCAGTTACCTGCAAAAGCAGCTTTAAGGCCTGTGCTAATGATCATTTCATAGGAAGAAGTAATGCAGGACTGTAAATGAAACCTGCCCTCAAAATGTCTTGAGGGAGGTAATGGCCAAAACATTTCAAAATGTGACACATACTTTAAGAGAACACTTTGAAGTACTAAGGGGCAATCACAGCTTGAAAAATAAAAAGGATATGCCTTAAAGCTTAATTTCAACGGATTATGAGGCACATGTGAATTCAACCAAAAAGAGGTATCAGCACACACTTGTCAGAAAAACCATCAGCAAGAAAAGTACAAACAATAAATGCTGAAGCTGTTGTGGAGAAATGCATAGCCTCAACTTCAAGGGGGACGTAACTTGGAAAGGGCCACGAATGAGAACAGAATGGAGGTGCCTTAAAAAGGTAAACATTGAGCTACCATATGATCCAGCAGGCCCACTCCTCGACCTATAATCTAAGAAGAGAGAATTGGAAAGACACAGGCAGGCAAATCTGCATTACACTGTATTACAATAGCCAAGATATAGAGGTAACCAAAAAGTCCACCAACAGATGGGTGGACAAAGAAGAACTCCTCCATGTATAGATGGAATATTCGCTAGTGAAAAAAATGAAACAATGCCATTTGCAGCACCATAGATGAGTCTAGACGTAATCACACCAACTGTAGTAAGTGAGAAAGTAAAAGACACATATCCTATCATATCACTTTTAGGAGTTACATAAAAATTGATACTAATGAAGATATTTCCATAGAGAAAGGCAATCACAGATTCATTAAAAAACTTATGGTTCACCAGATAGAAAGGGATGAGGATTGGATAATTTACCATATTGGGGTTAACAGAGATATACAAACCATGTGAAATATATAATCACCAAAGACGTACGGAAGACCAGGAGAAGACTACTCAACATTGTGTCATAACCTACATGGGAAAAGGATGCGGGGAAGAATAGATACACGTATATGTGTGAAAGAACCACATTTGCACACCTAGAACAAACAAACCATTGTAATCAAATTTGCTTGGATAAAAAATAAAAAGTAAATTATAATTATGAACAAGAAGTAATGAGACATAAACATAAAGGGCTTTTTCCTGGCACATTCCATTCTAATTTACAACCTAGAACACCACTTCCATTAAGGCTCTGTTTCCCCAGTTACCAAATTGGGTAAACGAGAAATGATGCCACCTTGTGGCCGTTTCCTGCAAGAGCAGCTTTAAACTCACAGCTAATGGTCACTTAACATTCACAAGGACTCAGGGCTGTAAAGGACACCTGCCCTAAAAAATTGTGCTGAAGTAGGGAATGGACAAAAAATTCAAAACAGGCAAATGTTTCCAGAAGAGAGTATGAATATTAACGTTTTACTCACGCTCTTTTAAAAAAAAGGAAAATGGATAAAAGCTCAACCTCAGGGAGTGTTAGACCCATGCAATCTAATCTACAAAAAGTTTCAACTTACACCAGTCGACTGACCATCAGCAAAAAGTCTACAAACAATAAATGCTGAAGGGGTTTTAGAGAACTGTGTACCCTCTACCTGCTGGTGAGACATAAAGGGGTAACGGCCAATAATGAGAACAGAAAGGAGCTGTGTTTAAAAGTAAAAATGGAGGTACCACTCAATCCAGCAGGCGCGCCATTGGACCTTTCACCGGAGAAGACAAGAATCGAGAAGACACAGGCCGCAAAAGCTGCAGTGCAGCCTAATTCACAATAGCCAAGACAGTGAAGTAATCAAAATGTCCAACAACAGATAAATGGATAAAGAAGAAGTGGTCCATGTACACAACGGAATATTAGCCATGGAAAACAATGAACCATTGCTCTTTGAGGCAGCACAAATCAGTCTGGAGATAATCACGAAACATGAGGTAAGTCCGAAAGGAAAAGACCTATATTCTATGATATCACTTATAGGCGTTATCTAATAACTGACACTAATGAACATATTTTCACAGAGAAAGACACTCACAGAGTTAGAAAACCAACTATGCTCATCTAAAGGAAAGGTGGGGGGAGTGGATAATTTAAGATTAGTGTTACTATATGTATACAAACACATATTATATACATATCTCAAAAAGACCGACCATATAGAAGGGAGGTGTGCGGAACCCTCTGTAACATTTTACATGGGAAGAGGATCTGTACTTGAATAGACATATATAATGTACAAATGAACCAGATTGTGTACACCTAGGACGAACAATATTCTAACCTTTACCCCAATTAAAAAAAAAATTTAAAACCAAGAAGAAATAATGAGACATAAACTTATGGGGTTTTCTCCATGCACATTCCAATGTAATTTACAACCTAGGAACACGACTTCCAGAAAGGCTCTCCTGCCCTAGTACCCAGAGTGGGGAATGGAGAAATGCTGCCTGCTTGAGGCCACTTCCCACAACAGCAGCTTTAAACCCATTGCTAAAGGTCACTAAATATGCACCACACTTGCAGTTCGGGAAATGAGACCTGCTCTCTAAAAAAATTCTGGGCTGGAAAATCGACCAAAAAATTAAACAGAGGGCAAGCTTCCAAGAAGACAATTTCAACAGTTATATTGTACTCTTAACTGTTTCCTTTTTTTAGCAGAAAAGAAAACGGCGGAGAAAAATGATGAGTTTTATGAATTTTCAAAGACATGCAAACCCAGAGTCCAAAAACCTATCAGCTCACACCAGCCAGAAGGGCCATTAGCATAAATGCTGCAAACAGTAAATGCTGAAGCGATTGTGGAGAAAGGCGTACCCTCGATTCTAAGGGGGACGTGGTAAGAGCCACTAATGAAAACGCAAAGAAGGTGCTTTGATAAGGGTAACACGGTGCTACCAGTCAATCAATCACAGCCACTGCTGGGCCTATCACCTGAGAAAATGAGAATCAAAATGTCACAGGCTTGGGGCTTTCCTGGTGGTGCAGTGGTTGAGAGTCTGCCTGCCAATGCAGGGCACACGGGTTCGAGCCCCGGTCTGAGAAGATCCCACATGCCGCGGAGCAACTGGGCCCGTGAGCCACAACCACTGAGCCTGCGCGTCTGGAGCCTGTGCTCTGCAACAAGAGAGTCCGCGATAGTGAGAGACCCACGCACTGCGATGAAGAGTGGCCCCCGCTCGCCGCAACTACAGAAAGCCCTCGCGCACAAACGAAGACCCAACACAGCCAAAAATAAATAAATAAATAAATACAAATTTAAAAAAAAAAAGTCACAGGCTGGCAATCCTGCACTCCAACAATATTTACCATAGCCAACACTTGGAAGCAATGAAAATGTCCATCAACCGAGGAATGCACAAAGTAGAAGTGGTCCACGTACACAGTGAAAAATTACTCCAATAAAAAATAAAAATTAAATTTAAAAATCCAACAAAAGTAAAGAGACATCAGCTTGTGTGGGTTTGTCCGGGCACACTCCACTCTAATTTATAACCGAGAAACACCACAGGCCGCAAGGGCTTTTCCCTAGTTACCAGGGTGGGGAACATAGAAAGGCTGCCGCCATCTGGCAGTTACCTGCAAAAGCAGCTTTAAGGCCTGTGCTAATGATCATTTCATAGGAAGAAGTAATGCAGGACTGTAAATGAAACCTGCCCTCAAAATGTCTTGAGGGAGGTAATGGCCAAAACATTTCAAAATGTGACACATACTTTAAGAGAACACTTTGAAGTACTAAGGGGTAATCACAGCTTGAAAAATAAAAAGGATATGCCTTAAAGCTTAATTTCAACGGATTATGAGGCACATGTGAATTCAACCAAAAAGAGGTATCAGCACACACTTGTCAGAAAAACCATCAGTAAGAAAACTACAAACAATAAATGCTGAAGCTGTTGTGGAGAAATGCATAGCCTCAACTTCAAGGGGGACGTAACTTGGAAAGGGCCACGAATGAGAACAGAATGGAGGTGCCTTAAAAAGGTAAACATTGAGCTACCATATGATCCATCAGGCCCACTCCTCGACCTATAATCTAAGAAGAGAGAATTGGAAAGACACAGGCAGGCAAATCTGCATTACACTGTATTACAATAGCCAAGATATAGAGGTAACCAAAAAGTCCACCAACAGATGGGTGGACAAAGTAGAACTCCTCCATGTATAGATGGAATATTCGCTAGTGAAAAAAATGAAACAATGCCATTTGCAGCACCATAGATGAGTCTAGACGTAATCACACCAACTGTAGTAAGTGAGAAAGTAAAAGACACATATCCTATCATATCACTTTTAGGAGTTACATAAAAATTGATACTAATGAAGATATTTCCATAGAGAAAGGCAATCACAGATTCATTAAAAAACTTATGGTTCACCAGATAGAAAGGGATGAGGATTGGATAATTTACCATATTGGGGTTAACAGAGATATACAAACCATGTGAAATATATAATCACCAAAGACGTACGGAAGACCAGGAGAAGACTACTCAACATTGTGTCATAACCTACATGGGAAAAGGATGCGAGGAAGAATAGATACACGTATATGTGTGAAAGAACCACATTTGCACACCTAGAACAAACAAACCATTGTAATCAAATTTGCTTGGATAAAAAATAAAAAGTAAATTATAATTATGAACAAGAAGTAATGAGACATAAACATAAAGGGCTTTTTCCTGGCACATTCCATTCTAATTTACAACCTAGAACACCACTTCCATTAAGGCTCTGTTTCCCCAGTTACCAAATTTGGTAAACGAGAAATGATGCCACCTTGTGGCCGTTTCCTGCAAGAGCAGCTTTAAACTCACAGCTAATGGTCACTTAACATTCACAAGGACTCAGGGCTGTAAAGGACACCTGCCCTAAAAAATTGTGCTGAAGTAGGGAATGGACAAAAAATTCAAAACAGGCAAATGTTTCCAGAAGAGAGTATGAATATTAACGTTTTACTCACGCTCTTTTAAAAAAAAGGAAAATGGATAAAAGCTCAACCTCAGGGAGTGTTAGACCCATGCAATCTAATCTACAAAAAGTTTCAACTTACACCAGTCGACTGACCATCAGCAAAAAGTCTACAAACAATAAATGCTGAAGGGGTTTTAGAGAACTGTGTACCCTCTACCTGCTGGTGAGACATAAAGGGGTAACGGCCAATAATGAGAACAGAAAGGAGCTGTGTTTAAAAGTAAAAATGGAGGTACCACTCAATCCAGCAGGCGCGCCATTGGACCTTTCACCGGAGAAGACAAGAATCGAGAAGACACAGGCCGCAAAAGCTGCAGTGCAGCCTAATTCACAATAGCCAAGACAGTGAAGTAATCAAAATGTCCAACAACAGATAAATGGATAAAGAAGAAGTGGTCCATGTACACAACGGAATATTAGCCATGGAAAACAATGAACCATTGCTCTTTGAGGCAGCACAAATGAGTCTGGAGATAATCACGAAACATGAGGTAAGTCCGAAAGGAAAAGACCTATATTCTATGATATCACTTATAGGCGTTATCTAATAACTGACACTAATGAACATATTTCCACAGAGAAAGACACTCACAGAGTTAGAAAACCAACTATGCTCATCTAAAGGAAAGGTGGGGGGAGTGGATAAATTAAGATTAGTGTTACTATATGTATACAAACACATATTATATACATATCTCAAAAAGACCGACCATATAGAAGGGAGGTGTGCGGAACCCTCTGTAACATTTTACATGGGAATAGGATCTGTACTTGAATAGACATATATAATGTACAAATGAACCAGATTGTGTACACCTAGGACGAACAATATTCTAACCTTTACCCCAATTAAAAAAAAAATTTAAAACCAAGAAGAAATAATGAGACATAAACTTATGGGGTTTTCTCCATGCACATTCCAATGTAATTTACAACCTAGGAACACGACTTCCAGAAAGGCTCTCCTGCCCTAGTACCCAGAGTGGGGAATGGAGAAATGCTGCCTGCTTGAGGCCACTTCCCACAACAGCAGCTTTAAACCCATTGCTAAAGGTCACTAAATATGCACCACACTTGCAGTTCGGGAAATGAGACCTGCTCTCTAAAAAAATTCTGGGCTGGAAAATCGACCAAAAAATTAAACAGAGGGCAAGCTTCCAAGAAGACAATTTCAACAGTTATATTGTACTCTTAACTGTTTCCTTTTTTTAGCAGAAAAGAAAACGGCGGAGAAAAATGATGAGTTTTATGAATTTTCAAAGACATGCAAACCCAAAGTCCAAAAACCTATCAGCTCACACCAGCCAGAAGGGCCATTAGCATAAATGCTGCAAACAGTAAATGCTGAAGCGATTGTGGAGAAAGGCGTACCCTCGATTCTAAGGGGGACGTGGTAAGAGCCACTAATGAAAACGCAAAGAAGGTGCTTTGATAAGGGTAACACGGTGCTACCAGTCAATCAATCACAGCCACTGCTGGGCCTATCACCTGAGAAAATGAGAATCAAAATGTCACAGGCTTGGGGCTTTCCTGGTGGTGCAGTGGTTGAGAGTCTGCCTGCCAATGCAGGGCACACGGGTTCGAGCCCCGGTCTGAGAAGATCCCACATGCCGCGGAGCAACTGGGCCCGTGAGCCACAACCACTGAGCCTGCGCGTCTGGAGCCTGTGCTCTGCAACAAGAGAGTCCGCGATAGTGAGAGACCCACGCACTGCGATGAAGAGTGGCCCCCGCTCGCCGCAACTACAGAAAGCCCTCGCGCACAAACGAAGACCCAACACAGCCAAAAATAAATAAATAAATAAATACAAATTTAAAAAAAAAAAGTCACAGGCTGGCAATCCTGCACTCCAACAATATTTACCATAGCCAACACTTGGAAGCAATGAAAATGTCCATCAACCGAGGAATGCACAAAGTAGAAGTGGTCCACGTACACAGTGAAAAATTACTCCAATAAAAAATAAAAATTAAATTTAAAAATCCAACAAAAGTAAAGAGACATCAGCTTGTGTGGGTTTGTCCGGGCACACTCCACTCTAATTTATAACCGAGAAACACCACAGGCCGCAAGGGCTTTTCCCTAGTTACCAGGGTGGGGAACATAGAAAGGCTGCCGCCATCTGGCAGTTACCTGCAAAAGCAGCTTTAATGCCTGTGCTAATGATCATTTCATAGGAAGAAGTAATGCAGGACTGTAAATGAAACCTGCCCTCAAAATGTCTTGAGGGAGGTAATGGCCAAAACATTTCAAAATGTGACACATACTTTAAGAGAACACTTTGAAGTACTAAGGGGCAATCACAGCTTGAAAAATAAAAAGGATATGCCTTAAAGCTTAATTTCAACGGATTATGAGGCACATGTGAATTCAACCAAAAAGAGGTATCAGCACACACTTGTCAGAAAAACCATCAGCAAGAAAAGTACAAACAATAAATGCTGAAGCTGTTGTGGAGAAATGCATAGCCTCAACTTCAAGGGGGACGTAACTTGGAAAGGGCCACGAATGAGAACAGAATGGAGGTGCCTTAAAAAGGTAAACATTGAGCTACCATATGATCCAGCAGGCCCACTCCTCGACCTATAATCTAAGAAGAGAGAATTGGAAAGACACAGGCAGGCAAATCTGCATTACACTGTATTACAATAGCCAAGATATAGAGGTAACCAAAAAGTCCACCAACAGATGGGTGGACAAAGAAGAACTCCTCCATGTATAGATGGAATATTCGCTAGTGAGAAAAATGAAACAATGCCATTTGCAGCACCATAGATGAGTCTAGACGTAATCACACCAACTGTAGTAAGTGAGAAAGTAAAAGACACATATCCTATCATATCACTTTTAGGAGTTACATAAAAATTGATACTAATGAAGATATTTCCATAGAGAAAGGCAATCACAGATTCATTAAAAAACTTATGGTTCACCAGATAGAAAGGGATGAGGATTGGATAATTTACCATATTGGGGTTAACAGAGATATACAAACCATGTGAAATATATAATCACCAAAGACGTACGGAAGACCAGGAGAAGACTACTCAACATTGTGTCATAACCTACATGGGAAAAGGATGCGAGGAAGAATAGATACACGTATATGTGTGAAAGAACCACATTTGCACACCTAGAACAAACAAACCATTGTAATCAAATTTGCTTGGATAAAAAATAAAAAGTAAATTATAATTATGAACAAGAAGTAATGAGACATAAACATAAAGGGCTTTTTCCTGGCACATTCCATTCTAATTTACAACCTAGAACACCACTTCCATTAAGGCTCTGTTTCCCCAGTTACCAAATTTGGTAAACGAGAAATGATGCCACCTTGTGGCCGTTTCCTGCAAGAGCAGCTTTAAACTCACAGCTAATGGTCACTTAACATTCACAAGGACTCAGGGCTGTAAAGGACACCTGCCCTAAAAAATTGTGCTGAAGTAGGGAATGGACAAAAAATTCAAAACAGGCAAATGTTTCCAGAAGAGAGTATGAATATTAACGTTTTACTCACGCTCTTTTAAAAAAAAGGAAAATGGATAAAAGCTCAACCTCAGGGAGTGTTAGACCCATGCAATCTAATCTACAAAAAGTTTCAACTTACACCAGTCGACTGACCATCAGCAAAAAGTCTACAAACAATAAATGCTGAAGGGGTTTTAGAGAACTGTGTACCCTCTACCTGCTGGTGAGACATAAAGGGGTAACGGCCAATAATGAGAACAGAAAGGAGCTGTGTTTAAAAGTAAAAATGGAGGTACCACTCAATCCAGCAGGCGCGCCATTGGACCTTTCACCGGAGAAGACAAGAATCGAGAAGACACAGGCCGCAAAAGCTGCAGTGCAGCCTAATTCACAATAGCCAAGACAGTGAAGTAATCAAAATGTCCAACAACAGATAAATGGATAAAGAAGAAGTGGTCCATGTACACAACGGAATATTAGCCATGGAAAACAATGAACCATTGCTCTTTGAGGCAGCACAAATGAGTCTGGAGATAATCACGAAACATGAGGTAAGTCCGAAAGGAAAAGACCTATATTCTATGATATCACTTATAGGCGTTATCTAATAACTGACACTAATGAACATATTTTCACAGAGAAAGACACTCACAGAGTTAGAAAACCAACTATGCTCATCTAAAGGAAAGGTGGGGGGAGTGGATAAATTAAGATTAGTGTTACTATATGTATACAAACACATATTATATACATATCTCAAAAAGACCGACCATATAGAAGGGAGGTGTGCGGAACCCTCTGTAACATTTTACATGGGAAGAGGATCTGTACTTGAATAGACATATATAATGTACAAATGAACCAGATTGTGTACACCTAGGACGAACAATATTCTAACCTTTACCCCAATTAAAAAAAAAATTTAAAACGAAGAAGAAATAATGAGACATAAACTTATGGGGTTTTCTCCATGCACATTCCAATGTAATTTACAACCTAGGAACACGACTTCCAGAAAGGCTCTCCTGCCCTAGTACCCAGAGTGGGGAATGGAGAAATGCTGCCTGCTTGAGGCCACTTCCCACAACAGCAGCTTTAAACCCATTGCTAAAGGTCACTAAATATGCACCACACTTGCAGTTCGGGAAATGAGACCTGCTCTCTAAAAAAATTCTGGGCTGGAAAATCGACCAAAAAATTAAACAGAGGGCAAGCTTCCAAGAAGACAATTTCAACAGTTATATTGTACTCTTAACTGTTTCCTTTTTTTAGCAGAAAAGAAAACGGCGGAGAAAAATGATGAGTTTTATGAATTTTCAAAGACATGCAAACCCAAAGTCCAAAAACCTATCAGCTCACACCAGCCAGAAGGGCCATTAGCATAAATGCTGCAAACAGTAAATGCTGAAGCGATTGTGGAGAAAGGCGTACCCTCGATTCTAAGGGGGACGTGGTAAGAGCCACTAATGAAAACGCAAAGAAGGTGCTTTGATAAGGGTAACACGGTGCTACCAGTCAATCAATCACAGCCACTGCTGGGCCTATCACCTGAGAAAATGAGAATCAAAATGTCACAGGCTTGGGGCTTTCCTGGTGGTGCAGTGGTTGAGAGTCTGCCTGCCAATGCAGGGCACACGGGTTCGAGCCCCGGTCTGAGAAGATCCCACATGCCGCGGAGCAACTGGGCCCGTGAGCCACAACCACTGAGCCTGCGCGTCTGGAGCCTGTGCTCTGCAACAAGAGAGTCCGCGATAGTGAGAGACCCACGCACTGCGATGAAGAGTGGCCCCCGCTCGCCGCAACTACAGAAAGCCCTCGCGCACAAACGAAGACCCAACACAGCCAAAAATAAATAAATAAATAAATACAAATTTAAAAAAAAAAAGTCACAGGCTGGCAATCCTGCACTCCAACAATATTTACCATAGCCAACACTTGGAAGCAATGAAAATGTCCATCAACCGAGGAATGCACAAAGTAGAAGTGGTCCACGTACACAGTGAAAAATTACTCCAATAAAAAATAAAAATTAAATTTAAAAATCCAACAAAAGTAAAGAGACATCAGCTTGTGTGGGTTTGTCCGGGCACACTCCACTCTAATTTATAACCGAGAAACACCACAGGCCGCAAGGGCTTTTCCCTAGTTACCAGGGTGGGGAACATAGAAAGGCTGCCGCCATCTGGCAGTTACCTGCAAAAGCAGCTTTAAGGCCTGTGCTAATGATCATTTCATAGGAAGAAGTAATGCAGGACTGTAAATGAAACCTGCCCTCAAAATGTCTTGAGGGAGGTAATGGCCAAAACATTTCAAAATGTGACACATACTTTAAGAGAACACTTTGAAGTACTAAGGGGCAATCACAGCTTGAAAAATAAAAAGGATATGCCTTAAAGCTTAATTTCAACGGATTATGAGGCACATGTGAATTCAACCAAAAAGAGGTATCAGCACACACTTGTCAGAAAAACCATCAGCAAGAAAAGTACAAACAATAAATGCTGAAGCTGTTGTGGAGAAATGCATAGCCTCAACTTCAAGGGGGACGTAACTTGGAAAGGGCCACGAATGAGAACAGAATGGAGGTGCCTTAAAAAGGTAAACATTGAGCTACCATATGATCCAGCAGGCCCACTCCTCGACCTATAATCTAAGAAGAGAGAATTGGAAAGACACAGGCAGGCAAATCTGCATTACACTGTATTACAATAGCCAAGATATAGAGGTAACCAAAAAGTCCACCAACAGATGGGTGGACAAAGAACTCCTCCATGTATAGATGGAATATTCGCTAGTGAAAAAAATGAAACAATGCCATTTGCAGCACCATAGATGAGTCTAGACGTAATCACACCACATGTAGTAAGTGAGAAAGTAAAAGACACATATCCTATCATATCACTTTTAGGAGTTACATAAAAATTGATACTAATGAAGATATTTCCATAGAGAAAGGCAATCACAGATTCATTAAAAAACTTATGGTTCACCAGATAGAAAGGGATGAGGATTGGATAATTTACCATATTGGGGTTAACAGAGATATACAAACCATGTGAAATATATAATCACCAAAGACGTACGGAAGACCAGGAGAAGACTACTCAACATTGTGTCATAACCTACATGGGAAAAGGATGCGAGGAAGAATAGATACACGTATATGTGTGAAAGAACCACATTTGCACACCTAGAACAAACAAACCATTGTAATCAAATTTGCTTGGATAAAAAATAAAAAGTAAATTATAATTATGAACAAGAAGTAATGAGACATAAACATAAAGGGCTTTTTCCTGGCACATTCCATTCTAATTTAAAACCTAGAACACCACTTCCATTAAGGCTCTGTTTCCCCAGTTACCAAATTTGGTAAACGAGAAATGATGCCACCTTGTGGCCGTTTCCTGCAAGAGCAGCTTTAAACTCACAGCTAATGGTCACTTAACATTCACAAGGACTCAGGGCTGTAAAGGACACCTGCCCTAAAAAATTGTGCTGAAGTAGGGAATGGACAAAAAATTCAAAACAGGCAAATGTTTCCAGAAGAGAGTATGAATATTAACGTTTTACTCACGCTCTTTTAAAAAAAAGGAAAATGGATAAAAGCTCAACCTCAGGGAGTGTTAGACCCATGCAATCTAATCTACAAAAAGTTTCAACTTACACCAGTCGACTGACCATCAGCAAAAAGTCTACAAACAATAAATGCTGAAGGGGTTTTAGAGAACTGTGTACCCTCTACCTGCTGGTGAGACGTAAAGGGGTAACGGCCAATAATGAGAACAGAAAGGAGCTGTGTTTAAAAGTAAAAATGGAGGTACCACTCAATCCAGCAGGCGCGCCATTGGATCTTTCACCGGAGAAGACAAGAATCGAGAAGACACAGGCCGCAAAAGCTGCAGTGCAGCCTAATTCACAATAGCCAAGACAGTGAAGTAATCAAAATGTCCAACAACAGATAAATGGATAAAGAAGAAGTGGTCCATGTACACAATGGAATATTAGCCATGGAAAACAATGAACCATTGCTCTTTGAGGCAGCACAAATGAGTCTGGAGATAATCACGAAACATGAGGTAAGTCCGAAAGGAAAAGACCTATATTCTATGATATCACTTATAGGCGTTATCTAATAACTGACACTAATGAACATATTTCCACAGAGAAAGACACTCACAGAGTTAGAAAACCAACTATGCTCATCTAAAGGAAAGGTGGGGGTTGTGGATAAATTAAGATTAGTGTTACTATATGTATACAAACACATATTATATACATATCTCAAAAAGACCGACCATATAGAAGGGAGGTGTGCGGAACCCTCTGTAACATTTTACATGGGAAGAGGATCTGTACTTGAATAGACATATATAATGTACAAATGAACCAGATTGTGTACACCTAGGACGAACAATATTCTAAGCTTTACCCCAATTAAAAAAAAATTTAAAACCAAGAAGAAATAATGAGACATAAACTTATGGGGTTTTCTCCATGCACATTCCAATGTAATTTACAACCTAGGAACACGACTTCCAGAAAGGCTCTCCTGCCCTAGTATCCAGAGTGGGGAATGGAGAAATGCTGCCTGCTTGAGGCCACTTCCCACAACAGCAGCTTTAAACCCATTGCTAAAGGTCACTAAATATGCACCACACTTGCAGTTTGGGAAATGAGACCTGCTCTCTAAAAAAATTCTGGGCTGGAAAATCGACCAAAAAATTAAACAGAGGGCAAGCTTCCAAGAAGACAATTTCAACAGTTATATTGTACTCTTAACTGTTTCCTTTTTTTAGCAGAAAAGAAAACGGCGGAGAAAAATGATGAGTTTTATGAATTTTCAAAGACATGCAAACCCAAAGTCCAAAAACCTATCAGCTCACACCAGCCAGAAGGGCCATTAGCATAAATGCTGCAAACAGTAAATGCTGAAGCGATTGTGGAGAAAGGCGTACCCTCGATTCTAAGGGGGACGTGGTAAGAGCCACTAATGAAAACGCAAAGAAGGTGCTTTGATAAGGGTAACACGGTGCTACCAGTCAATCAATCACACCCACTGCTTGGCCTATCACCTGAGAAAATGAGAATCAAAATGTCACAGGCTTGGGGCTTTCCTGGTGGTGCAGTGGTCGAGAGTCTGCCTGCCAATGCAGGGCACACGGGTTCGAGCCCCGGTCTGAGAAGATCCCACATGCCGCGGAGCAACTGGGCCCGTGAGCCACAACCACTGAGCCTGCGCGTCTGGAGCCTGTGCTCTGCAACAAGAGAGTCCGCGATAGTGAGAGACCCACGCACTGCGATGAAGAGTGGCCCCCGCTCGCCGCAACTACAGAAAGCCCTCGCGCACAAACGAAGACCCAACACAGCCAAAAATAAATAAATAAATAAATACAAATTTAAAAAAAAAAAGTCACAGGCTGGCAATCCTGCACTCCAACAATATTTACCATAGCCAACACTTGGAAGCAATGAAAATGTCCATCAACCGAGGAATGCACAAAGTAGAAGTGGTCCACGTACACAGTGAAAAATTACTCCAATAAAAAATAAAAATTAAATTTAAAAATCCAACAAAAGTAAAGAGACATCAGCTTGTGTGGGTTTGTCCGGGCACACTCCACTCTAATTTATAACCGAGAAACACCACAGGCCGCAAGGGCTTTTCCCTAGTTACCAGGGTGGGGAACATAGAAAGGCTGCCGCCATCTGGCAGTTACCTGCAAAAGCAGCTTTAAGGCCTGTGCTAATGATCATTTCATAGGAAGAAGTAATGCAGGACTGTAAATGAAACCTGCCCTCAAAATGTCTTGAGGGAGGTAATGGCCAAAACATTTCAAAATGTGACACATACTTTAAGAGAACACTTTGAAGTACTAAGGGGTAATCACAGCTTGAAAAATAAAAAGGATATGCCTTAAAGCTTAATTTCAACGGATTATGAGGCACATGTGAATTCAACCAAAAAGAGGTATCAGCACACACTTGTCAGAAAAACCATCAGCAAGAAAAGTACAAACAATAAATGCTGAAGCTGTTGTGGAGAAATGCATAGCCTCAACTTCAAGGGGGACGTAACTTGGAAAGGGCCACGAATGAGAACAGAATGGAGGTGCCTTAAAAAGGTAAACATTGAGCTACCATATGATCCAGCAGGCCCACTCCTCGACCTATAATCTAAGAAGAGAGAATTGGAAAGACACAGGCAGGCAAATCTGCATTACACTGTATTACAATAGCCAAGATATAGAGGTAACCAAAAAGTCCACCAACAGATGGGTGGACAAAGAACTCCTCCATGTATAGATGGAATATTCGCTAGTGAAAAAAATGAAACAATGCCATTTGCAGCACCATAGATGAGTCTAGACGTAATCACACCACATGTAGTAAGTGAGAAAGTAAAAGACACATATCCTATCATATCACTTTTAGGAGTTACATAAAAATTGATACTAATGAAGATATTTCCATAGAGAAAGGCAATCACAGATTCATTAAAAAACTTATGGTTCACCAGATAGAAAGGGATGAGGATTGGATAATTTACCATATTGGGGTTAACAGAGATATACAAACCATGTGAAATATATAATCACCAAAGTCGTACGGAACACCAGGAGAAGACTACTCAACATTGTGTCATAACCTACATGGGAAAAGTATGCGAGGAAGAATAGATACACGTATATGTGTGAAAGAACCACATTTGCACACCTAGAACAAACAAACCATTGCAATCAAATTTGCTTGGATAAAAAATAAAAAGTAAATTATAATTATGAACAAGAAGTAATGAGACATAAACATAAAGGGCTTTTTCCTGGCACATTCCATTCTAATTTACAACCTAGAACACCACTTCCATTAAGGCTCTGTTTCCCCAGTTACCAAATCTGGTAAACGAGAAATGATGCCACCTTGTGGCCGTTTCCTGCAAGAGCAGCTTTAAACTCACAGCTAATGGTCACTTAACATTCACAAGGACTCAGGGCTGTAAAGGACACCTGCCCTAAAAAATTGTGCTGAAGTAGGGAATGGACAAAAAATTCAAAACAGGCAAATGTTTCCAGAAGAGAGTATGAATATTAACGTTTTACTCACGCTCTTTTAAAAAAAAGGAAAATGGATAAAAGCTCAACCTCAGGGAGTGTTAGACCCATGCAATCTAATCTACAAAAAGTTTCAACTTACACCAGTCGACTGACCATCAGCAAAAAGTCTACAAACAATAAATGCTGAAGGGGTTTTAGAGAACTGTGTACCCTCTACCTGCTGGTGAGACATAAAGGGGTAACGGCCAATAATGAGAACAGAAAGGAGCTGTGTTTAAAAGTAAAAATGGTGGTACCACTCAATCCAGCAGGCGCGCCATTGGACCTTTCACCGGAGAAGACAAGAATCGAGAAGACACAGGCCGCAAAAGCTGCAGTGCAGCCTAATTCACAATAGCCAAGACAGTGAAGTAATCAAAATGTCCAACAACAGATAAATGGATAAAGAAGAAGTGGTCCATGTACACAATGGAATATTAGCCATGGAAAACAATGAACCGTTGCTCTTTGAGGCAGCACAAATGAGTCTGGAGATAATCACGAAACATGAGGTAAGTCCGAAAGGAAAAGACCTATATTCTATGATATCACTTATAGGCGTTATCTAATAACTGACACTAATGAACATATTTCCACAGAGAAAGACACTCACAGAGTTAGAAAACCAACTATGCTCATCTAAAGGAAAGGTGGGGGGAGTGGATAAATTAAGATTAGTGTTACTATATGTATACAAACACATATTATATACATATCTCAAAAAGACCGACCATATAGAAGGGAGGTGTGCGGAACCCTCTGTAACATTTTACATGGGAAGAGGATCTGTACTTGAATAGACATATATAATGTACAAATGAACCAGATTGTGTACACCTAGGACGAACAATATTCTAAGCTTTACCCCAATTAAAAAAAAATTTAAAACCAAGAAGAAATAATGAGACATAAACTTATGGGGTTTTCTCCATGCACATTCCAATGTAATTTACAACCTAGGAACACGACTTCCAGAAAGGCTCTCCTGCCCTAGTATCCAGAGTGGGGAATGGAGAAATGCTGCCTGCTTGAGGCCACTTCCCACAACAGCAGCTTTAAACCCATTGCTAAAGGTCACTAAATATGCACCACACTTGCAGTTCGGGAAATGAGACCTGCTCTCTAAAAAAATTCTGGGCTGGAAAATCGACCAAAAAATTAAACAGAGGGCAAGCTTCCAAGAAGACAATTTCAACAGTTATATTGTACTCTTAACTGTTTCCTTTTTTTAGCAGAAAAGAAAACGGCGGAGAAAAATGATGAGTTTTATGAATTTTCAAAGACATGCAAACCCAAAGTCCAAAAACCTATCAGCTCACACCAGCCAGAAGGGCCATTAGCATAAATGCTGCACACAGTAAATGCTGAAGCGATTGTGGAGAAAGGCGTACCCTCGATTCTAAGGGGGACGTGGTAAGAGCCACTAATGAAAACGCAAAGAAGGTGCTTTGATAAGGGTAACACGGTGCTACCAGTCAATCAATCACACCCACTGCTTGGCCTATCACCTGAGAAAATGAGAATCAAAATGTCACAGGCTTGGGGCTTTCCTGGTGGTGCAGTGGTTGAGAGTCTGCCTGCCAATGCAGGGCACACGGGTTCGAGCCCCGGTCTGAGAAGATCCCACATGCCGCGGAGCAACTGGGCCCGTGAGCCACAACCACTGAGCCTGCGCGTCTGGAGCCTGTGCTCTGCAACAAGAGAGTCCGCGATAGTGAGAGACCCACGCACTGCGATGAAGAGTGGCCCCCGCTCGCCGCAACTACAGAAAGCCCTCGCGCACAAACGAAGACCCAACACAGCCAAAAATAAATAAATAAATAAATAAATATTTAAAAAAAAAAGTCACAGGCTGGCAATCCTGCACTCCAACAATATTTACCATAGCCAACACTTGGAAGCAATGAAAATGTCCATCAACCGAGGAATGCACAAAGTAGAAGTGGTCCACGTACACAGTGAAAAATTACTCCAATAAAAAATAAAAATTAAATTTAAAAATCCAACAAAAGTAAAGAGACATCAGCTTGTGTGGGTTTGTCCGGGCACACTCCACTCTAATTTATAACCGAGAAACACCACAGGCCGCAAGGGCTTTTCCCTAGTTACCAGGGTGGGGAACATAGAAAGGCTGCCGCCATCTGGCAGTTACCTGCAAAAGCAGCTTTAAGGCCTGTGCTAATGATCATTTCATAGGAAGAAGTAATGCAGGACTGTAAATGAAACCTGCCCTCAAAATGTCTTGAGGGAGGTAATGGCCAAAACATTTCAAAATGTGACACATACTTTAAGAGAACACTTTGAAGTACTAAGGGGTAATCACAGCTTGAAAAATAAAAAGGATATGCCTTAAAGCTTAATTTCAACGGATTATGAGGCACATGTGAATTCAACCAAAAAGAGGTATCAGCACACACTTGTCAGAAAAACCATCAGCAAGAAAAGTACAAACAATAAATGCTGAAGCTGTTGTGGAGAAATGCATAGCCTCAACTTCAAGGGGGACGTAACTTGGAAAGGGCCACGAATGAGAACAGAATGGAGGTGCCTTAAAAAGGTAAACATTGAGCTACCATATGATCCAGCAGGCCCACTCCTCGACCTATAATCTAAGAAGAGAGAATTGGAAAGACACAGGCAGGCAAATCTGCATTACACTGTATTACAATAGCCAAGATATAGAGGTAACCAAAAAGTCCACCAACAGATGGGTGGACAAAGAAGAACTCCTCCATGTATAGATGGAATATTCGCTAGTGAAAAAAATGAAACAATGCCATTTGCAGCACCATAGATGAGTCTAGACGTAATCACACCAACTGTAGTAAGTAAGAAAGTAAAAGACACATATCCTATCATATCACTTTTAGGAGTTACATAAAAATTGATACTAATGAAGATATTTCCATAGAGAAAGGCAATCACAGATTCATTAAAAAACTTATGGTTCACCAGATAGAAAGGGATGAGGATTGGATAATTTACCATATTGGGGTTAACAGAGATATACAAACCATGTGAAATATATAATCACCAAAGACGTACGGAAGACCAGGAGAAGACTACTCAACATTGTGTCATAACCTACATGGGAAAAGGATGCGAGGAAGAATAGATACACGTATATGTGTGAAAGAACCACATTTGCACACCTAGAACAAACAAACCATTGTAATCAAATTTGCTTGGATAAAAAATAAAAAGTAAATTATAATTATGAACAAGAAGTAATGAGACATAAACATAAAGGGCTTTTTCCTGGCACATTCCATTCTAATTTACAACCTAGAACACCACTTCCATTAAGGCTCTGTTTCCCCAGTTACCAAATTTGGTAAACGAGAAATGATGCCACCTTGTGGCCGTTTCCTGCAAGAGCAGCTTTAAACTCACAGCTAATGGTCACTTAACTTTCACAAGGACTCAGGGCTGTAAAGGACACCTGCCCTAAAAAATTGTGCTGAAGTAGGGAATGGACAAAAAATTCAAAACAGGCAAATGTTTCCAGAAGAGAGTATGAATATCAACGTTTTACTCACGCTCTTTTAAAAAAAAGGAAAATGGATAAAAGCTCAACCTCAGGGAGTGTTAGACCCATGCAATCTAATCTACAAAAAGTTTCAACTTACACCAGTCGACTGACCATCAGCAAAAAGTCTACAAACAATAAATGCTGAAGGGGTTTTAGAGAACTGTGTACCCTCTACCTGCTGGTGAGACATAAAGGGGTAACGGCCAATAATGAGAACAGAAAGGAGCTGTGTTTAAAAGTAAAAATGGAGGTACCACTCAATCCAGCAGGCGCGCCATTGGACCTTTCACCGGAGAAGACAAGAATCGAGAAGACACAGGCCGCAAAAGCTGCAGTGCAGCCTAATTCACAATAGCCAAGACAGTGAAGTAATCAAAATGTCCAACAACAGATAAATGGATAAAGAAGAAGTGGTCCATGTACACAACGGAATATTAGCCATGGAAAACAATGAACCATTGCTCTTTGAGGCAGCACAAATCAGTCTGGAGATAATCACGAAACATGAGGTAAGTCCGAAAGGAAAAGACCTATATTCTATGATATCACTTATAGGCCTTATCTAATAACTGACACTAATGATCATATTTTCACAGAGAAAGACACTCACAGAGTTAGAAAACCAACTATGCTCATCTAAAGGAAAGGTGGGGGGAGTGGATAAATTAAGATTAGTGTTACTCTATGTATACAAACACATATTATATACATATCTCAAAAAGACCGACCATATAGAAGGGAGGTGTGCGGAACCCTCTGTAACATTTTACATGGGAAGAGGATCTGTACTTGAATAGACATATATAATGTACAAATGAACCAGATTGTGTACACCTAGGACGAACAATATTCTAAGCTTTACCCCAATTAAAAAAAAATTTAAAACCAAGAAGAAATAATGAGACATAAACTTATGGGGTTTTCTCCATGCACATTCCAATGTAATTTACAACCTAGGAACACGACTTCCAGAAAGGCTCTCCTGCCCTAGTACCCAGAGTGGGGAATGGAGAAATGCTGCCTGCTTGAGGCCACTTCCCACAACTGCAGCTTTAAACCCATTGCTAAAGGTCACTAAATATGCACCACACTTGCAGTTCGGGAAATGAGACCTGCTCTCTAAAAAAATTCTGGGCTGGAAAATCGACCAAAAAATTAAACAGAGGGCAAGCTTCCAAGAAGACAATTTCAACAGTTATATTGTACTCTGAACTGTTTCCTTTTTTTAGCAGAAAAGAAAACGGCGGAGAAAAATGATGAGTTTTATGAATTTTCAAAGACATGCAAACCCAAAGTCCAAAAACCTATCAGCTCACACCAGCCAGAAGGGCCATTAGCATAAATGCTGCAAACAGTAAATGCTGAAGCGATTGTGGAGAAAGGCGTACCCTCGATTCTAAGGGGGACGTGGTAAGAGCCACTAATGAAAACGCAAAGAAGGTGCTTTGATAAGGGTAACACGGTGCTACCAGTCAATCAATCACACCCACTGCTGGGCCTATCACCTGAGAAAATGAGAATCAAAATGTCACAGGCTTGGGGCTTTCCTGGTGGTGCAGTGGTTGAGAGTCTGCCTGCCAATGCAGGGCACACGGGTTCGAGCCCCGGTCTGAGAAGATCCCACATGCCGCGGAGCAACTGGGCCCGTGAGCCACAACCACTGAGCCTGCGCGTCTGGAGCCTGTGCTCTGCAACAAGAGAGTCCGCGATAGTGAGAGACCCACGCACTGCGATGAAGAGTGGCCCCCGCTCGCCGCAACTACAGAAAGCCCTCGCGCACAAACGAAGACCCAACACAGCCAAAAATAAATAAATAAATAAATAAATATTAAAAAAAAAAAGTCACAGGCTGGCAATCCTGCACTCCAACAATATTTACCATAGCCAACACTTGGAAGCAATGAAAATGTCCATCAACCGAGGAATGCACAAAGTAGAAGTGGTCCACGTACACAGTGAAAAATTACTCCAATAAAAAATAAAAATTAAATTTAAAAATCCAACAAAAGTAAAGAGACATCAGCTTGTGTGGGTTTGTCCGGGCACACTCCACTCTAATTTATAACCGAGAAACACCACAGGCCGCAAGGGCTTTTCCCTAGTTATCAGGGTGGGGAACATAGAAAGGCTGCCGCCATCTGGCAGTTACCTGCAAAAGCAGCTTTAAGGCCTGTGCTAATGATCATTTCATAGGAAGAAGTAATGCAGGACTGTAAATGAAACCTGCCCTCAAAATGTCTTGAGGGAGGTAATGGCCAAAACATTTCAAAATGTGACACATACTTTAAGAGGACACTTTGAAGTACTAAGGGGTAATCACAGCTTGAAAAATAAAAAGGATATGCCTTAAAGCTTAATTTCAACGGATTATGAGGCACATGTGAATTCAACCAAAAAGAGGTATCAGCACACAGTTGTCAGAAAAACCATCAGCAAGAAAACTACAAACAATAAATGCTGAAGCTGTTGTGGAGAAATGCATAGCCTCAACTTCAAGGGGGATGTAACTTGGAAAGGGCCACGAATGAGAACAGAATGGAGGTGCCTTAAAAAGGTAAACATTGAGCTACCATATGATCCAGCAGGCCCACTCCTCGACCTATAATCTAAGAAGAGAGAATTGGAAAGACACAGGCAGGCAAATCTGCATTACACTGTATTACAATAGCCAAGATATAGAGGTAACCAAAAAGTCCACCAACAGATGGGTGGACAAAGAAGAACTCCTCCATGTATAGATGGAATATTCGCTAGTGAAAAAAATGAAACAATGCCATTTGCAGCACCACAGATGAGTCTAGACGTAATCACACCAACTGTAGTAAGTGAGAAAGTAAAAGACACATATCCTATCATATCACTTTTAGGAGTTACATAAAAATTGATACTAATGAAGATATTTCCATAGAGAAAGGCAATCACAGATTCATTAAAAAACTTATGGTTCACCAGATAGAAAGGGATGAGGATTGGATAATTTACCATATTGGGGTTAACAGAGATATACAAACCATGTGAAATATATAATCACCAAAGACGTACGGAAGACCAGGAGAAGACTACTCAACATTGTGTCATAACCTACATGGGAAAAGGATGCGAGGAAGAATAGATACACGTATATGTGTGAAAGAACCACATCTGCACACCTAGAACAAACAAACCATTGTAATCAAATTTGCTTGGATAAAAAATAAAAAGTAAATTATAATTATGAACAAGAAGTAATGAGACATAAACATAAAGGGCTTTTTCCTGGCACATTCCATTCTAATTTACAACCTAGAACACCACTTCCATTAAGGCTCTGTTTCCCCAGTTACCAAATTTGGTAAACGAGAAATGATGCCACCTTGTGGCCGTTTCCTGCAAGAGCAGCTTTAAACTCACAGCTAATGGTCACTTAACATTCACAAGGACTCAGGGCTGTAAAGGACACCTGCCCTAAAAAATTGTGCTGAAGTAGGGAATGGACAAAAAATTCAAAACAGGCAAATGTTTCCAGAAGAGAGTATGAATATCAACGTTTTACTCACGCTCTTTTAAAAAAAAGGAAAATGGATAAAAGCTCAACCTCAGGGAGTGTTAGACCCATGCAATCTAATCTACAAAAAGTTTCAACTTACACCAGTCGACTGACCATCAGCAAAAAGTCTACAAACAATAAATGCTGAAGGGGTTTTAGAGAACTGTGTACCCTCTACCTGCTGGTGAGACATAAAGGGGTAACGGCCAATAATGAGAACAGAAAGGAGCTGTGTTTAAAAGTAAAAATGGAGGTACCACTCAATCCAGCAGGCGCGCCATTGGACCTTTCACCGGAGAAGACAAGAATCGAGAAGACACAGGCCGCAAAAGCTGCAGTGCAGCCTAATTCACAATAGCCAAGACAGTGAAGTAATCAAAATGTCCAACAACAGATAAATGGATAAAGAAGAAGTGGTCCATGTACACAACGGAATATTAGCCATGGAAAACAATGAACCATTGCTCTTTGAGGCAGCACAAATCAGTCTGGAGATAATCACGAAACATGAGGTAAGTCCGAAAGGAAAAGACCTATATTCTATGATATCACTTATAGGCGTTATCTAATAACTGACACTAATGAACATATTTTCACAGAGAAAGACACTCACAGAGTTAGAAAACCAACTATGCTCATCTAAAGGAAAGGTGGGGGGAGTGGATAAATTAAGATTAGTGTTACTCTATGTATACAAACACATATTATATACATATCTCAAAAAGACCGACCATATAGAAGGGAGGTGTGCGGAACCCTCTGTAACATTTTACATGGGAAGAGGATCTGTACTTGAATAGACATATATAATGTACAAATGAACCAGATTGTGTACACCTAGGACGAACAATATTCTAAGCTTTACCCCAATTAAAAAAAAATTTAAAACCAAGAAGAAATAATGAGACATAAACTTATGGGGTTTTCTCCATGCACATTCCAATGTAATTTACAACCTAGGAACACGACTTCCAGAAAGGCTCTCCTGCCCTAGTACCCAGAGTGGGGAATGGAGAAATGCTGCCTGCTTGAGGCCACTTCCCACAACAGCAGCTTTAAACCCATTGCTAAAGGTCACTAAATATGCACCACACTTGCAGTTCGGGAAATGAGACCTGCTCTCTAAAAAAATTCTGGGCTGGAAAATCGACCAAAAAATTAAACAGAGGGCAAGCTTCCAAGAAGACAATTTCAACAGTTATATTGTACTCTTAACTGTTTCCTTTTTTTAGCAGAAAAGAAAACGGCGGAGAAAAATGATGAGTTTTATGAATTTTCAAAGACATGCAAACCCAAAGTCCAAAAACCTATCAGCTCACACCAGCCAGAAGGGCCATTAGCATAAATGCTGCAAACAGTAAATGCTGAAGCGATTGTGGAGAAAGGCGTACCCTCGATTCTAAGGGGGACGTGGTAAGAGCCACTAATGAAAACGCAAAGAAGGTGCTTTGATAAGGGTAACACGGTGCTACCAGTCAATCAATCACAGCCACTGCTGGGCCTATCACCTGAGAAAATGAGAATCAAAATGTCACAGGCTTGGGGCTTTCCTGGTGGTGCAGTGGTTGAGAGTCTGCCTGCCAATGCAGGGCACACGGGTTCGAGCCCCGGTCTGAGAAGATCCCACATGCCGCGGAGCAACTGGGCCCGTGAGCCACAACCACTGAGCCTGCGCGTCTGGAGCCTGTGCTCTGCAACAAGAGAGTCCGCGATAGTGAGAGACCCACGCACTGCGATGAAGAGTGGC
Source organism: Balaenoptera physalus (assembly GCF_965194825.1). NCBI lineage: Eukaryota > Metazoa > Chordata > Mammalia > Artiodactyla > Balaenopteridae > Balaenoptera > Balaenoptera physalus. The sequence goes on along the minus strand of NW_028125676.1, from coordinate 125,074 downwards.
CCCCGCTCGCCGCAACTACAGAAAGCCCTCGCGCACAAACGAAGACCCAACACAGCCAAAAATAAATAAATAAATAAATAAATATTAAAAAAAAAAAGTCACAGGCTGGCAATCCTGCACTCCAACAATATTTACCATAGCCAACACTTGGAAGCAATGAAAATGTCCATCAACCGAGGAATGCACAAAGTAGAAGTGGTCCACGTACACAGTGAAAAATTACTCCAATAAAAAATAAAAATTAAATTTAAAAATCCAACAAAAGTAAAGAGACATCAGCTTGTGTGGGTTTGTCCGGGCACACTCCACTCTAATTTATAACCGAGAAACACCACAGGCCGCAAGGGCTTTTCCCTAGTTACCAGGGTGGGGAACATAGAAAGGCTGCCGCCATCTGGCAGTTACCTGCAAAAGCAGCTTTAAGGCCTGTGCTAATGATCATTTCATAGGAAGAAGTAATGCAGGACTGTAAATGAAACCTGCCCTCAAAATGTCTTGAGGGAGGTAATGGCCAAAACATTTCAAAATGTGACACATACTTTAAGAGAACACTTTGAAGTACTAAGGGGTAATCACAGCTTGAAAAATAAAAAGGATATGCCTTAAAGCTTAATTTCAACGGATTATGAGGCACATGTGAATTCAACCAAAAAGAGGTATCAGCACACAGTTGTCAGAAAAACCATCAGCAAGAAAACTACAAACAATAAATGCTGAAGCTGTTGTGGAGAAATGCATAGCCTCAACTTCAAGGGGGACGTAACTTGGAAAGGGCCACGAATGAGAACAGAATGGAGGTGCCTTAAAAAGGTAAACATTGAGCTACCATATGATCCAGCAGGCCCACTCCTCGACCTATAATCTAAGAAGAGAGAATTGGAAAGACACAGGCAGGCAAATCTGCATTACACTGTATTACAATAGCCAAGATATAGAGGTAACCAAAAAGTCCACCAACAGATGGGTGGACAAAGAAGAACTCCTCCATGTATAGATGGAATATTCGCTAGTGAAAAAAATGAAACAATGCCATTTGCAGCACCACAGATGAGTCTAGACGTAATCACACCAACTGTAGTAAGTGAGAAAGTAAAAGACACATATCCTATCATATCACTTTTAGGAGTTACATAAAAATTGATACTAATGAAGATATTTCCATAGAGAAAGGCAATCACAGATTCATTAAAAAACTTATGGTTCACCAGATAGAAAGGGATGAGGATTGGATAATTTACCATATTGGGGTTAACAGAGATATACAAACCATGTGAAATATATAATCACCAAAGACGTACGGAAGACCAGGAGAAGACTACTCAACATTGTGTCATAACCTACATGGGAAAAGGATGCGAGGAAGAATAGATACACGTATATGTGTGAAAGAACCACATCTGCACACCTAGAACAAACAAACCATTGTAATCAAATTTGCTTGGATAAAAAATAAAAAGTAAATTATAATTATGAACAAGAAGTAATGAGACATAAACATAAAGGGCTTTTTCCTGGCACATTCCATTCTAATTTACAACCTAGAACACCACTTCCATTAAGGCTCTGTTTCCCCAGTTACCAAATTTGGTAAACGAGAAATGATGCCACCTTGTGGCCGTTTCCTGCAAGAGCAGCTTTAAACTCACAGCTAATGGTCACTTCACATTCACAAGGACTCAGGGCTGTAAAGGACACCTGCCCTAAAAAATTGTGCTGAAGTAGGGAATGGACAAAAAATTCAAAACAGGCAAATGTTTCCAGAAGAGAGTATGAATATCAACGTTTTACTCAAGCTCTTTTAAAAAAAAGGAAAATGGATAAAAGCTCAACCTCAGGGAGTGTTAGACCCATGCAATCTAATCTACAAAAAGTTTCAACTTACACCAGTCGACTGACCATCAGCAAAAAGTCTACAAACAATAAATGCTGAAGGGGTTTTAGAGAACTGTGTACCCTCTACCTGCTGGTGAGACATAAAGGGGTAACGGCCAATAATGAGAACAGAAAGGAGCTGTGTTTAAAAGTAAAAATGGAGGTACCACTCAATCCAGCAGGCGCGCCATTGGACCTTTCACCGGAGAAGACAAGAATCGAGAAGACACAGGCCGCAAAAGCTGCAGTGCAGCCTAATTCACAATAGCCAAGACAGTGAAGTAATCAAAATGTCCAACAACAGATAAATGGATAAAGAAGAAGTGGTCCATGTACACAACGGAATATTAGCCATGGAAAACAATGAACCATTGCTCTTTGAGGCAGCACAAATCAGTCTGGAGATAATCACGAAACATGAGGTAAGTCCGAAAGGAAAAGACCTATATTCTATGATATCACTTATAGGCGTTATCTAATAACTGACACTAATGAACATATTTTCACAGAGAAAGACACTCACAGAGTTAGAAAACCAACTATGCTCATCTAAAGGAAAGGTGGGGGGAGTGGATAAATTAAGATTAGTGTTACTCTATGTATACAAACACATATTATATACATATCTCAAAAAGACCGACCATATAGAAGGGAGGTGTGCGGAACCCTCTGTAACATTTTACATGGGAAGAGGATCTGTACTTGAATAGACATATATAATGTACAAATGAACCAGATTGTGTACACCTAGGACGAACAATATTCTAACCTTTACCCCAATTAAAAAAAAATTTAAAACCAAGAAGAAATAATGAGACATAAACTTATGGGGTTTTCTCCATGCACATTCCAATGTAATTTACAACCTAGGAACACGACTTCCAGAAAGGCTCTCCTGCCCTAGTACCCAGAGTGGGGAATGGAGAAATGCTGCCTGCTTGAGGCCACTTCCCACAACAGCAGCTTTAAACCCATTGCTAAAGGTCACTAAATATGCACCACACTTGCAGTTCGGGAAATGAGACCTGCTCTCTAAAAAAATTCTGGGCTGGAAAATCGACCAAAAAATTAAACAGAGGGCAAGCTTCCAAGAAGACAATTTCAACAGTTATATTGTACTCTTAACTGTTTCCTTTTTTTAGCAGAAAAGAAAACGGCGGAGAAAAATGATGAGTTTTATGAATTTTCAAAGACATGCAAACCCAAAGTCCAAAAACCTATCAGCTCACACCAGCCAGAAGGGCCATTAGCATAAATGCTGCAAACAGTAAATGCTGAAGCGATTGTGGAGAAAGGCGTACCCTCGATTCTAAGGGGGACGTGGTAAGAGCCACTAATGAAAACGCAAAGAAGGTGCTTTGATAAGGGTAACACGGTGCTACCAGTCAATCAATCACACCCACTGCTGGGCCTATCACCTGAGAAAATGAGAATCAAAATGTCACAGGCTTGGGGCTTTCCTGGTGGTGCAGTGGTTGAGAGTCTGCCTGCCAATGCAGGGCACACGGGTTCGAGCCCCGGTCTGAGAAGATCCCACATGCCGCGGAGCAACTGGGCCCGTGAGCCACAACCACTGAGCCTGCGCGTCTGGAGCCTGTGCTCTGCAACAAGAGAGTCCGCGATAGTGAGAGACCCACGCACTGCGATGAAGAGTGGCCCCCGCTCGCCGCAACTACAGAAAGCCCTCGCGCACAAACGAAGACCCAACACAGCCAAAAATAAATAAATAAATAAATACAAATTTAAAAAAAAAAGTCACAGGCTGGCAATCCTGCACTCCAACAATATTTACCATAGCCAACACTTGGAAGCAATGAAAATGTCCATCAACCGAGGAATGCACAAAGTAGAAGTGGTCCACGTACACAGTGAAAAATTACTCCAATAAAAAATAAAAATTAAATTTAAAAATCCAACAAAAGTAAAGAGACATCAGCTTGTGTGGGTTTGTCCGGGCACACTCCACTCTAATTTATAACCGAGAAACACCACAGGCCGCAAGGGCTTCTCCCTAGTTACCAGGGTGGGGAACATAGAAAGGCTGCCGCCATCTGGCAGTTACCTGCAAAAGCAGCTTTAAGGCCTGTGCTAATGATCATTTCATAGGAAGAAGTAATGCAGGACTGTAAATGAAACCTGCCCTCAAAATGTCTTGAGGGAGGTAATGGCCAAAACATTTCAAAATGTGACACATACTTTAAGAGGACACTTTGAAGTACTAAGGGGTAATCACAGCTTGAAAAATAAAAAGGATATGCCTTAAAGCTTAATTTCAACGGATTATGAGGCACATGTGAATTCAACCAAAAAGAGGTATCAGCACACAGTTGTCAGAAAAACCATCAGCAAGAAAACTACAAACAATAAATGCTGAAGCTGTTGTGGAGAAATGCATAGCCTCAACTTCAAGGGGGACGTAACTTGGAAAGGGCCACGAATGAGAACAGAATGGAGGTGCCTTAAAAAGGTAAACATTGAGCTACCATATGATCCATCAGGCACACTCCTCGACCTATAATCTAAGAAGAGAGAATTGGAAAGACACAGGCAGGCAAATCTGCATTACACTGTATTACAATAGCCAAGATATAGAGGTAACCAAAAAGTCCACCAACAGATGGGTGGACAAAGAAGAACTCCTCCATGTATAGATGGAATATTCGCTAGTGAAAAAAATGAAACAATGCCATTTGCAGCACCATAGATGAGTCTAGACGTAATCACACCACATGTAGTAAGTGAGAAAGTAAAAGACACATATCCTATCATATCACTTTTAGGAGTTACATAAAAATTGATACTAATGAAGATATTTCCATAGAGAAAGGCAATCACAGATTCATTAAAAAACTTATGGTTCACCAGATAGAAAGGGATGAGGATTGGATAATTTACCATATTGGGGTTAACAGAGATATACAAACCATGTGAAATATATAATCACCAAAGACGTACGGAAGACCAGGAGAAGACTACTCAACATTGTGTCATAACCTACATGGGAAAAGGATGCGAGGAAGAATAGATACACGTATATGTGTGAAAGAACCACATTTGCACACCTAGAACAAACAAACCATTGTAATCAAATTTGCTTGGATAAAAAATAAAAAGTAAATTATAATTATGAACAAGAAGTAATGAGACATAAACATAAAGGGCTTTTTCCTGGCACATTCCATTCTAATTTACAACCTAGAACACCACTTCCATTAAGGCTCTGTTTCCCCAGTTACCAAATTTGGTAAACGAGAAATGATGCCACCTTGTGGCCGTTTCCTGCAAGAGCAGCTTTAAACTCACAGCTAATGGTCACTTAACATTCACAAGGACTCAGGGCTGTAAAGGACACCTGCCCTAAAAAATTGTGCTGAAGTAGGGAATGGACAAAAAATTCAAAACAGGCAAATGTTTCCAGAAGAGAGTATGAATATCAACGTTTTACTCAAGCTCTTTTAAAAAAAAGGAAAATGGATAAAAGCTCAACCTCAGGGAGTGTTAGACCCATGCAATCTAATCTACAAAAAGTTTCAACTTACACCAGTCGACTGACCATCAGCAAAAAGTCTACAAACAATAAATGCTGAAGGGGTTTTAGAGAACTGTGTACCCTCTACCTGCTGGTGAGACATAAAGGGGTAACGGCCAATAATGAGAACAGAAAGGAGCTGTGTTTAAAAGTAAAAATGGAGTTACCACTCAATCCAGCAGGCGCGCCATTGGACCTTTCACCGGAGAAGACAAGAATCGAGAAGACACAGGCCGCAAAAGCTGCAGTGCAGCCTAATTCACAATAGCCAAGACAGTGAAGTAATCAAAATGTCCAACAACAGATAAATGGATAAAGAAGAAGTGGTCCATGTACACAACGGAATATTAGCCATGGAAAACAATGAACCATTGCTCTTTGAGGCAGCACAAATCAGTCTGGAGATAATCACGAAACATGAGGTAAGTCCGAAAGGAAAAGACCTATATTCTATGATATCACTTATAGGCGTTATGTAATAACTGACACTAATGAACATATTTTCACAGAGAAAGACACTCACAGAGTTAGAAAACCAACTATGCTCATCTAAAGGAAAGGTGGGGGGAGTGGATAAATTAAGATTAGTGTTACTATATGTATACAAACACATATTATATACATATCTCAAAAAGACCGACCATATAGAAGGGAGGTGTGCGGAACCCTCTGTAACATTTTACATGGGAAGAGGATCTGTACTTGAATAGACATATATAATGTACAAATGAACCAGATTGTGTACACCTAGGACGAACAATACTCTAAGCTTTACCCCAATTAAAAAAAAATTTAAAACCAAGAAGAAATAATGAGACATAAACTTATGGGGTTTTCTCCATGCACATTCCAATGTAATTTACAACCTAGGAACACGACTTCCAGAAAGGCTCTCCTGCCCTAGTACCCAGAGTGGGGAATGGAGAAATGCTGCCTGCTTGAGGCCACTTCCCACAACAGCAGCTTTAAACCCATTGCTAAAGGTCACTAAATATGCACCACACTTGCAGTTTGGGAAATGAGACCTGCTCTCTAAAAAAATTCTGGGCTGGAAAATCGACCAAAAAATTAAACAGAGGGCAAGCTTCCAAGAAGACAATTTCAACAGTTATATTGTACTCTTAACTGTTTCCTTCTTTTAGCAGAAAAGAAAACGGCGGAGAAAAATGATGAGTTTTATGAATTTTCAAAGACATGCAAACCCAGAGTCCAAAAACCTATCAGCTCACACCAGCCAGAAGGGCCATTAGCATAAATGCTGCAAACAGTAAATGCTGAAGCGATTGTGGAGAAAGGCGTACCCTCGATTCTAAGGGGGACGTGGTAAGAGCCACTAATGAAAACGCAAAGAAGGTGCTTTGATAAGGGTAACACGGTGCTACCAGTCAATCAATCACAGCCACTGCTGGGCCTATCACCTGAGAAAATGAGAATCAAAATGTCACAGGCTTGGGGCTTTCCTGGTGGTGCAGTGGTTGAGAGTCTGCCTGCCAATGCAGGGCACACGGGTTCGAGCCCCGGTCTGAGAAGATCCCACATGCCGCGGAGCAACTGGGCCCGTGAGCCACAACCACTGAGCCTGCGCGTCTGGAGCCTGTGCTCTGCAACAATAGAGTCCGCGATAGTGAGAGACCCACGCACTGCGATGAAGAGTGGCCCCCGCTCGCCGCAACTACAGAAAGCCCTCGCGCACAAACGAAGACCCAACACAGCCAAAAATAAATAAATAAATAAATACATATTTAAAAAAAAAAGTCACAGGCTGGCAATCCTGCACTCCAACAATATTTACCATAGCCAACACTTGGAAGCAATGAAAATGTGCATCAACCGAGGAATGCACAAAGTAGAAGTGGTCCACGTACACAGTGAAAAATTACTCCAATAAAAAATAAAAATTAAATTTAAAAATCCAACAAAAGTAAAGAGACATCAGCTTGTGTGGGTTTGTCCGGGCACACTCCACTCTAATTTATAACCGAGAAACACCACAGGCCGCAAGGGCTTTTCCCTAGTTTCCAGGGTGGGGAACATAGAAAGGCTGCCGCCATCTGGCAGTTACCTGCAAAAGCAGCTTTAAGGCCTGTGCTAATGATCATTTCATAGGAAGAAGTAATGCAGGACTGTAAATGAAACCTGCCCTCAAAATGTCTTGAGGGAGGTAATGGCCAAAACATTTCAAAATGTGACACATACTTTAAGAGAACACTTGGAAGTACTAAGGGGCAATCACAGCTTGAAAAATAAAAAGGATATGCCTTAAAGCTTAATTTCAACGGATTATGAGGCACATGTGAATTCAACCAAAAAGAGGTATCAGCACACACTTGTCAGAAAAACCATCAGCAAGAAAAGTACAAACAATAAATGCTGAAGCTGTTGTGGAGAAATGCATAGCCTCAACTTCAAGGGGGACGTAACTTGGAAAGGGCCACGAATGAGAACAGAATGGAGGTGCCTTAAAAAGGTAAACATTGAGCTACCATATGATCCAGCAGGCCCACTCCTAGACCTATAATCTAAGAAGAGAGAATTGGAAAGACACAGGCAGGCAAATCTGCATTACACTGTATTACAATAGCCAAGATATAGAGGTAACCAAAAAGTCCACCAACAGATGGGTGGACAAAGAAGAACTCCTCCATGTATAGATGGAATATTCGCTAGTGAAAAAAATGAAACAATGCCATTTGCAGCACCATAGATGAGTCTAGACGTAATCACACCAACTGTAGTAAGTGAGAAAGTAAAAGACACATATCCTATCATATCACTTTTAGGAGTTACATAAAAATTGATACTAATGAAGATATTTCCATAGAGAAAGGCAATCACAGATTCATTAAAAAACTTATGGTTCACCAGATAGAAAGGGATGAGGATTGGATAATTTACCATATTGGGGTTAACAGAGATATACAAACCATGTGAAATATATAATCACCAAAGACGTACGGAAGACCAGGAGAAGACTACTCAACATTGTGTCATAACCTACATGGGAAAAGGATGCGGGGAAGAATAGATACACGTATATGTGTGAAAGAACCACATTTGCACACCTAGAACAAACAAACCATTGTAATCAAATTTGCTTGGATAAAAAATAAAAAGTAAATTATAATTATGAACAAGAAGTAATGAGACATAAACATAAAGGGCTTTTTCCTGGCACATTCCATTCTAATTTACAACCTAGAACACCACTTCCATTAAGGCTCTGTTTCCCCAGTTACCAAATTGGGTAAACGAGAAATGATGCCACCTTGTGGCCGTTTCCTGCAAGAGCAGCTTTAAACTCACAGCTAATGGTCACTTAACATTCACAAGGACTCAGGGCTGTAAAGGACACCTGCCCTAAAAAATTGTGCTGAAGTAGGGAATGGACAAAAAATTCAAAACAGGCAAATGTTTCCAGAAGAGAGTATGAATATTAACGTTTTACTCACGCTCTTTTAAAAAAAAGGAAAATGGATAAAAGCTCAACCTCAGGGAGTGTTAGACCCATGCAATCTAATCTACAAAAAGTTTCAACTTACACCAGTCGACTGACCATCAGCAAAAAGTCTACAAACAATAAATGCTGAAGGGGTTTTAGAGAACTGTGTACCCTCTACCTGCTGGTGAGACATAAAGGGGTAACGGCCAATAATGAGAACAGAAAGGAGCTGTGTTTAAAAGTAAAAATGGAGGTACCACTCAATCCAGCAGGCGCGCCATTGGACCTTTCACCGGAGAAGACAAGAATCGAGAAGACACAGGCCGCAAAAGCTGCAGTGCAGCCTAATTCACAATAGCCAAGACAGTGAAGTAATCAAAATGTCCAACAACAGATAAATGGATAAAGAAGAAGTGGTCCATGTACACAACGGAATATTAGCCATGGAAAACAATGAACCATTGCTCTTTGAGGCAGCACAAATGAGTCTGGAGATAATCACGAAACATGAGGTAAGTCCGAAAGGAAAAGACCTATATTCTATGATATCACTTATAGGCGTTATGTAATAACTGACACTAATGAACATATTTTCACAGAGAAAGACACTCACAGAGTTAGAAAACCAACTATGCTCATCTAAAGGAAAGGTGGGGGGAGTGGATAAATTAAGATTAGTGTTACTATATGTATACAAACACATATTATATACATATCTCAAAAAGACCGACCATATAGAAGGGAGGTGTGCGGAACCCTCTGTAACATTTTACATGGGAAGAGGATCTGTACTTGAATAGACATATATAATGTACAAATGAACCAGATTGTGTACACCTAGGACGAACAATACTCTAAGCTTTACCCCAATTAAAAAAAAATTTAAAACCAAGAAGAAATAATGAGACATAAACTTATGGGGTTTTCTCCATGCACATTCCAATGTAATTTACAACCTAGGAACACGACTTCCAGAAAGGCTCTCCTGCCCTAGTACCCAGAGTGGGGAATGGAGAAATGCTGCCTGCTTGAGGCCACTTCCCACAACAGCAGCTTTAAACCCATTGCTAAAGGTCACTAAATATGCACCACACTTGCAGTTTGGGAAATGAGACCTGCTCTCTAAAAAAATTCTGGGCTGGAAAATCGACCAAAAAATTAAACAGAGGGCAAGCTTCCAAGAAGACAATTTCAACAGTTATATTGTACTCTTAACTGTTTCCTTCTTTTAGCAGAAAAGAAAACGGCGGAGAAAAATGATGAGTTTTATGAATTTTCAAAGACATGCAAACCCAGAGTCCAAAAACCTATCAGCTCACACCAGCCAGAAGGGCCATTAGCATAAATGCTGCAAACAGTAAATGCTGAAGCGATTGTGGAGAAAGGCGTACCCTCGATTCTAAGGGGGACGTGGTAAGAGCCACTAATGAAAACGCAAAGAAGGTGCTTTGATAAGGGTAACACGGTGCTACCAGTCAATCAATCACAGCCACTGCTGGGCCTATCACCTGAGAAAATGAGAATCAAAATGTCACAGGCTTGGGGCTTTCCTGGTGGTGCAGTGGTTGAGAGTCTGCCTGCCAATGCAGGGCACACGGGTTCGAGCCCCGGTCTGAGAAGATCCCACATGCCGCGGAGCAACTGGGCCCGTGAGCCACAACCACTGAGCCTGCGCGTCTGGAGCCTGTGCTCTGCAACAATAGAGTCCGCGATAGTGAGAGACCCACGCACTGCGATGAAGAGTGGCCCCCGCTCGCCGCAACTACAGAAAGCCCTCGCGCACAAACGAAGACCCAACACAGCCAAAAATAAATAAATAAATAAATACATATTTAAAAAAAAAAGTCACAGGCTGGCAATCCTGCACTCCAACAATATTTACCATAGCCAACACTTGGAAGCAATGAAAATGTGCATCAACCGAGGAATGCACAAAGTAGAAGTGGTCCACGTACACAGTGAAAAATTACTCCAATAAAAAATAAAAATTAAATTTAAAAATCCAACAAAAGTAAAGAGACATCAGCTTGTGTGGGTTTGTCCGGGCACACTCCACTCTAATTTATAACCGAGAAACACCACAGGCCGCAAGGGCTTTTCCCTAGTTTCCAGGGTGGGGAACATAGAAAGGCTGCCGCCATCTGGCAGTTACCTGCAAAAGCAGCTTTAAGGCCTGTGCTAATGATCATTTCATAGGAAGAAGTAATGCAGGACTGTAAATGAAACCTGCCCTCAAAATGTCTTGAGGGAGGTAATGGCCAAAACATTTCAAAATGTGACACATACTTTAAGAGAACACTTGGAAGTACTAAGGGGCAATCACAGCTTGAAAAATAAAAAGGATATGCCTTAAAGCTTAATTTCAACGGATTATGAGGCACATGTGAATTCAACCAAAAAGAGGTATCAGCACACACTTGTCAGAAAAACCATCAGCAAGAAAAGTACAAACAATAAATGCTGAAGCTGTTGTGGAGAAATGCATAGCCTCAACTTCAAGGGGGACGTAACTTGGAAAGGGCCACGAATGAGAACAGAATGGAGGTGCCTTAAAAAGGTAAACATTGAGCTACCATATGATCCAGCAGGCCCACTCCTAGACCTATAATCTAAGAAGAGAGAATTGGAAAGACACAGGCAGGCAAATCTGCATTACACTGTATTACAATAGCCAAGATATAGAGGTAACCAAAAAGTCCACCAACAGATGGGTGGACAAAGAAGAACTCCTCCATGTATAGATGGAATATTCGCTAGTGAAAAAAATGAAACAATGCCATTTGCAGCACCATAGATGAGTCTAGACGTAATCACACCAACTGTAGTAAGTGAGAAAGTAAAAGACACATATCCTATCATATCACTTTTAGGAGTTACATAAAAATTGATACTAATGAAGATATTTCCATAGAGAAAGGCAATCACAGATTCATTAAAAAACTTATGGTTCACCAGATAGAAAGGGATGAGGATTGGATAATTTACCATATTGGGGTTAACAGAGATATACAAACCATGTGAAATATATAATCACCAAAGACGTACGGAAGACCAGGAGAAGACTACTCAACATTGTGTCATAACCTACATGGGAAAAGGATGCGGGGAAGAATAGATACACGTATATGTGTGAAAGAACCACATTTGCACACCTAGAACAAACAAACCATTGTAATCAAATTTGCTTGGATAAAAAATAAAAAGTAAATTATAATTATGAACAAGAAGTAATGAGACATAAACATAAAGGGCTTTTTCCTGGCACATTCCATTCTAATTTACAACCTAGAACACCACTTCCATTAAGGCTCTGTTTCCCCAGTTACCAAATTGGGTAAACGAGAAATGATGCCACCTTGTGGCCGTTTCCTGCAAGAGCAGCTTTAAACTCACAGCTAATGGTCACTTAACATTCACAAGGACTCAGGGCTGTAAAGGACACCTGCCCTAAAAAATTGTGCTGAAGTAGGGAATGGACAAAAAATTCAAAACAGGCAAATGTTTCCAGAAGAGAGTATGAATATTAACGTTTTACTCACGCTCTTTTAAAAAAAAGGAAAATGGATAAAAGCTCAACCTCAGGGAGTGTTAGACCCATGCAATCTAATCTACAAAAAGTTTCAACTTACACCAGTCGACTGACCATCAGCAAAAAGTCTACAAACAATAAATGCTGAAGGGGTTTTAGAGAACTGTGTACCCTCTACCTGCTGGTGAGACATAAAGGGGTAACGGCCAATAATGAGAACAGAAAGGAGCTGTGTTTAAAAGTAAAAATGGAGGTACCACTCAATCCAGCAGGCGCGCCATTGGACCTTTCACCGGAGAAGACAAGAATCGAGAAGACACAGGCCGCAAAAGCTGCAGTGCAGCCTAATTCACAATAGCCAAGACAGTGAAGTAATCAAAATGTCCAACAACAGATAAATGGATAAAGAAGAAGTGGTCCATGTACACAACGGAATATTAGCCATGGAAAACAATGAACCATTGCTCTTTGAGGCAGCACAAATGAGTCTGGAGATAATCACGAAACATGAGGTAAGTCCGAAAGGAAAAGACCTATATTCTATGATATCACTTATAGGCGTTATCTAATAACTGACACTAATGAACATATTTTCACAGAGAAAGACACTCACAGAGTTAGAAAACCAACTATGCTCATCTAAAGGAAAGGTGGGGGGAGTGGATAATTTAAGATTAGTGTTACTATATGTATACAAACACATATTATATACATATCTCAAAAAGACCGACCATATAGAAGGGAGGTGTGCGGAACCCTCTGTAACATTTTACATGGGAAGAGGATCTGTACTTGAATAGACATATATAATGTACAAATGAACCAGATTGTGTACACCTAGGACGAACAATATTCTAACCTTTACCCCAATTAAAAAAAAAATTTAAAACCAAGAAGAAATAATGAGACATAAACTTATGGGGTTTTCTCCATGCACATTCCAATGTAATTTACAACCTAGGAACACGACTTCCAGAAAGGCTCTCCTGCCCTAGTACCCAGAGTGGGGAATGGAGAAATGCTGCCTGCTTGAGGCCACTTCCCACAACAGCAGCTTTAAACCCATTGCTAAAGGTCACTAAATATGCACCACACTTGCAGTTCGGGAAATGAGACCTGCTCTCTAAAAAAATTCTGGGCTGGAAAATCGACCAAAAAATTAAACAGAGGGCAAGCTTCCAAGAAGACAATTTCAACAGTTATATTGTACTCTTAACTGTTTCCTTTTTTTAGCAGAAAAGAAAACGGCGGAGAAAAATGATGAGTTTTATGAATTTTCAAAGACATGCAAACCCAGAGTCCAAAAACCTATCAGCTCACACCAGCCAGAAGGGCCATTAGCATAAATGCTGCAAACAGTAAATGCTGAAGCGATTGTGGAGAAAGGCGTACCCTCGATTCTAAGGGGGACGTGGTAAGAGCCACTAATGAAAACGCAAAGAAGGTGCTTTGATAAGGGTAACACGGTGCTACCAGTCAATCAATCACAGCCACTGCTGGGCCTATCACCTGAGAAAATGAGAATCAAAATGTCACAGGCTTGGGGCTTTCCTGGTGGTGCAGTGGTTGAGAGTCTGCCTGCCAATGCAGGGCACACGGGTTCGAGCCCCGGTCTGAGAAGATCCCACATGCCGCGGAGCAACTGGGCCCGTGAGCCACAACCACTGAGCCTGCGCGTCTGGAGCCTGTGCTCTGCAACAAGAGAGTCCGCGATAGTGAGAGACCCACGCACTGCGATGAAGAGTGGCCCCCGCTCGCCGCAACTACAGAAAGCCCTCGCGCACAAACGAAGACCCAACACAGCCAAAAATAAATAAATAAATAAATACAAATTTAAAAAAAAAAAGTCACAGGCTGGCAATCCTGCACTCCAACAATATTTACCATAGCCAACACTTGGAAGCAATGAAAATGTCCATCAACCGAGGAATGCACAAAGTAGAAGTGGTCCACGTACACAGTGAAAAATTACTCCAATAAAAAATAAAAATTAAATTTAAAAATCCAACAAAAGTAAAGAGACATCAGCTTGTGTGGGTTTGTCCGGGCACACTCCACTCTAATTTATAACCGAGAAACACCACAGGCCGCAAGGGCTTTTCCCTAGTTACCAGGGTGGGGAACATAGAAAGGCTGCCGCCATCTGGCAGTTACCTGCAAAAGCAGCTTTAAGGCCTGTGCTAATGATCATTTCATAGGAAGAAGTAATGCAGGACTGTAAATGAAACCTGCCCTCAAAATGTCTTGAGGGAGGTAATGGCCAAAACATTTCAAAATGTGACACATACTTTAAGAGAACACTTTGAAGTACTAAGGGGTAATCACAGCTTGAAAAATAAAAAGGATATGCCTTACAGCTTAATTTCAACGGATTATGAGGCACATGTGAATTCAACCAAAAAGAGGTATCAGCACACACTTGTCAGAAAAACCATCAGCAAGAAAACTACAAACAATAAATGCTGAAGCTGTTGTGGAGAAATGCATAGCCTCAACTTCAAGGGGGACGTAACTTGGAAAGGGCCACGAATGAGAACAGAATGGAGGTGCCTTAAAAAGGTAAACATTGAGCTACCATATGATCCATCAGGCCCACTCCTCGACCTATAATCTAAGAAGAGAGAATTGGAAAGACACAGGCAGGCAAATCTGCATTACACTGTATTACAATAGCCAAGATATAGAGGTAACCAAAAAGTCCACCAACAGATGGGTGGACAAAGTAGAACTCCTCCATGTATAGATGGAATATTCGCTAGTGAAAAAAATGAAACAATGCCATTTGCAGCACCATAGATGAGTCTAGACGTAATCACACCAACTGTAGTAAGTGAGAAAGTAAAAGACACATATCCTATCATATCACTTTTAGGAGTTACATAAAAATTGATACTAATGAAGATATTTCCATAGAGAAAGGCAATCACAGATTCATTAAAAAACTTATGGTTCACCAGATAGAAAGGGATGAGGATTGGATAATTTACCATATTGGGGTTAACAGAGATATACAAACCATGTGAAATATATAATCACCAAAGACGTACGGAAGACCAGGAGAAGACTACTCAACATTGTGTCATAACCTACATGGGAAAAGGATGCGAGGAAGAATAGATACACGTATATGTGTGAAAGAACCACATTTGCACACCTAGAACAAACAAACCATTGTAATCAAATTTGCTTGGATAAAAAATAAAAAGTAAATTATAATTATGAACAAGAAGTAATGAGACATAAACATAAAGGGCTTTTTCCTGGCACATTCCATTCTAATTTACAACCTAGAACACCACTTCCATTAAGGCTCTGTTTCCCCAGTTACCAAATTTGGTAAACGAGAAATGATGCCACCTTGTGGCCGTTTCCTGCAAGAGCAGCTTTAAACTCACAGCTAATGGTCACTTAACATTCACAAGGACTCAGGGCTGTAAAGGACACCTGCCCTAAAAAATTGTGCTGAAGTAGGGAATGGACAAAAAATTCAAAACAGGCAAATGTTTCCAGAAGAGAGTATGAATATTAACGTTTTACTCACGCTCTTTTAAAAAAAAGGAAAATGGATAAAAGCTCAACCTCAGGGAGTGTTAGACCCATGCAATCTAATCTACAAAAAGTTTCAACTTACACCAGTCGACTGACCATCAGCAAAAAGTCTACAAACAATAAATGCTGAAGGGGTTTTAGAGAACTGTGTACCCTCTACCTGCTGGTGAGACATAAAGGGGTAACGGCCAATAATGAGAACAGAAAGGATCTGTGTTTAAAAGTAAAAATGGAGGTACCACTCAATCCAGCAGGCGCGCCATTGGACCTTTCACCGGAGAAGACAAGAATCGAGAAGACACAGGCCGCAAAAGCTGCAGTGCAGCCTAATTCACAATAGCCAAGACAGTGAAGTAATCAAAATGTCCAACAACAGATAAATGGATAAAGAAGAAGTGGTCCATGTACACAACGGAATATTAGCCATGGAAAACAATGAACCATTGCTCTTTGAGGCAGCACAAATGAGTCTGGAGATAATCACGAAACATGAGGTAAGTCCGAAAGGAAAAGACCTATATTCTATGATATCACTTATAGGCGTTATCTAATAACTGACACTAATGAACATATTTCCACAGAGAAAGACACTCACAGAGTCAGAAAACCAACTATGCTCATCTAAAGGAAAGGTGGGGGGAGTGGATAAATTAAGATTAGTGTTACTATATGTATACAAACACATATTATATACATATCTCAAAAAGACCGACCATATAGAAGGGAGGTGTGCGGAACCCTCTGTAACATTTTACATGGGAAGAGGATCTGTACTTGAATAGACATATATAATGTACAAATGAACCAGATTGTGTACACCTAGGACGAACAATATTCTAACCTTTACCCCAATTAAAAAAAAAATTTAAAACCAAGAAGAAATAATGAGACATAAACTTATGGGGTTTTCTCCATGCACATTCCAATGTAATTTACAACCTAGGAACACGACTTCCAGAAAGGCTCTCCTGCCCTAGTACCCAGAGTGGGGAATGGAGAAATGCTGCCTGCTTGAGGCCACTTCCCACAACAGCAGCTTTAAACCCATTGCTAAAGGTCACTAAATATGCACCACACTTGCAGTTCGGGAAATGAGACCTGCTCTCTAAAAAAATTCTGGGCTGGAAAATCGACCAAAAAATTAAACAGAGGGCAAGCTTCCAAGAAGACAATTTCAACAGTTATATTGTACTCTTAACTGTTTCCTTTTTTTAGCAGAAAAGAAAACGGCGGAGAAAAATGATGAGTTTTATGAATTTTCAAAGACATGCAAACCCAGAGTCCAAAAACCTATCAGCTCACACCAGCCAGAAGGGCCATTAGCATAAATGCTGCAAACAGTAAATGCTGAAGCGATTGTGGAGAAAGGCGTACCCTCGATTCTAAGGGGGACGTGGTAAGAGCCACTAATGAAAACGCAAAGAAGGTGCTTTGATAAGGGTAACACGGTGCTACCAGTCAATCAATCACAGCCACTGCTGGGCCTATCACCTGAGAAAATGAGAATCAAAATGTCACAGGCTTGGGGCTTTCCTGGTGGTGCAGTGGTTGAGAGTCTGCCTGCCAATGCAGGGCACACGGGTTCGAGCCCCGGTCTGAGAAGATCCCACATGCCGCGGAGCAACTGGGCCCGTGAGCCACAACCACTGAGCCTGCGCGTCTGGAGCCTGTGCTCTGCAACAAGAGAGTCCGCGATAGTGAGAGACCCACGCACTGCGATGAAGAGTGGCCCCCGCTCGCCGCAACTACAGAAAGCCCTCGCGCACAAACGAAGACCCAACACAGCCAAAAATAAATAAATAAATAAATACATATTTAAAAAAAAAAGTCACAGGCTGGCAATCCTGCACTCCAACAATATTTACCATAGCCAACACTTGGAAGCAATGAAAATGTGCATCAACCGAGGAATGCACAAAGTAGAAGTGGTCCACGTACACAGTGAAAAATTACTCCAATAAAAAATAAAAATTAAATTTAAAAATCCAACAAAAGTAAAGAGACATCAGCTTGTGTGGGTTTGTCCGGGCACACTCCACTCTAATTTATAACCGAGAAACACCACAGGCCGCAAGGGCTTTTCCCTAGTTTCCAGGGTGGGGAACATAGAAAGGCTGCCGCCATCTGGCAGTTACCTGCAAAAGCAGCTTTAAGGCCTGTGCTAATGATCATTTCATAGGAAGAAGTAATGCAGGACTGTAAATGAAACCTGCCCTCAAAATGTCTTGAGGGAGGTAATGGCCAAAACATTTCAAAATGTGACACATACTTTAAGAGAACACTTGGAAGTACTAAGGGGCAATCACAGCTTGAAAAATAAAAAGGATATGCCTTAAAGCTTAATTTCAACGGATTATGAGGCACATGTGAATTCAACCAAAAAGAGGTATCAGCACACACTTGTCAGAAAAACCATCAGCAAGAAAAGTACAAACAATAAATGCTGAAGCTGTTGTGGAGAAATGCATAGCCTCAACTTCAAGGGGGACGTAACTTGGAAAGGGCCACGAATGAGAACAGAATGGAGGTGCCTTAAAAAGGTAAACATTGAGCTACCATATGATCCAGCAGGCCCACTCCTAGACCTATAATCTAAGAAGAGAGAATTGGAAAGACACAGGCAGGCAAATCTGCATTACACTGTATTACAATAGCCAAGATATAGAGGTAACCAAAAAGTCCACCAACAGATGGGTGGACAAAGAAGAACTCCTCCATGTATAGATGGAATATTCGCTAGTGAAAAAAATGAAACAATGCCATTTGCAGCACCATAGATGAGTCTAGACGTAATCACACCAACTGTAGTAAGTGAGAAAGTAAAAGACACATATCCTATCATATCACTTTTAGGAGTTACATAAAAATTGATACTAATGAAGATATTTCCATAGAGAAAGGCAATCACAGATTCATTAAAAAACTTATGGTTCACCAGATAGAAAGGGATGAGGATTGGATAATTTACCATATTGGGGTTAACAGAGATATACAAACCATGTGAAATATATAATCACCAAAGACGTACGGAAGACCAGGAGAAGACTACTCAACATTGTGTCATAACCTACATGGGAAAAGGATGCGGGGAAGAATAGATACACGTATATGTGTGAAAGAACCACATTTGCACACCTAGAACAAACAAACCATTGTAATCAAATTTGCTTGGATAAAAAATAAAAAGTAAATTATAATTATGAACAAGAAGTAATGAGACATAAACATAAAGGGCTTTTTCCTGGCACATTCCATTCTAATTTACAACCTAGAACACCACTTCCATTAAGGCTCTGTTTCCCCAGTTACCAAATTGGGTAAACGAGAAATGATGCCACCTTGTGGCCGTTTCCTGCAAGAGCAGCTTTAAACTCACAGCTAATGGTCACTTAACATTCACAAGGACTCAGGGCTGTAAAGGACACCTGCCCTAAAAAATTGTGCTGAAGTAGGGAATGGACAAAAAATTCAAAACAGGCAAATGTTTCCAGAAGAGAGTATGAATATTAACGTTTTACTCACGCTCTTTTAAAAAAAAGGAAAATGGATAAAAGCTCAACCTCAGGGAGTGTTAGACCCATGCAATCTAATCTACAAAAAGTTTCAACTTACACCAGTCGACTGACCATCAGCAAAAAGTCTACAAACAATAAATGCTGAAGGGGTTTTAGAGAACTGTGTACCCTCTACCTGCTGGTGAGACATAAAGGGGTAACGGCCAATAATGAGAACAGAAAGGAGCTGTGTTTAAAAGTAAAAATGGAGGTACCACTCAATCCAGCAGGCGCGCCATTGGACCTTTCACCGGAGAAGACAAGAATCGAGAAGACACAGGCCGCAAAAGCTGCAGTGCAGCCTAATTCACAATAGCCAAGACAGTGAAGTAATCAAAATGTCCAACAACAGATAAATGGATAAAGAAGAAGTGGTCCATGTACACAACGGAATATTAGCCATGGAAAACAATGAACCATTGCTCTTTGAGGCAGCACAAATGAGTCTGGAGATAATCACGAAACATGAGGTAAGTCCGAAAGGAAAAGACCTATATTCTATGATATCACTTATAGGCGTTATCTAATAACTGACACTAATGAACATATTTTCACAGAGAAAGACACTCACAGAGTTAGAAAACCAACTATGCTCATCTAAAGGAAAGGTGGGGGGAGTGGATAATTTAAGATTAGTGTTACTATATGTATACAAACACATATTATATACATATCTCAAAAAGACCGACCATATAGAAGGGAGGTGTGCGGAACCCTCTGTAACATTTTACAAGGGAAGAGGATCTGTACTTGAATAGACATATATAATGTACAAATGAACCAGATTGTGTACACCTAGGACGAACAATATTCTAACCTTTACCCCAATTAAAAAAAAAATTTAAAACCAAGAAGAAATAATGAGACATAAACTTATGGGGTTTTCTCCATGCACATTCCAATGTAATTTACAACCTAGGAACACGACTTCCAGAAAGGCTCTCCTGCCCTAGTACCCAGAGTGGGGAATGGAGAAATGCTGCCTGCTTGAGGCCACTTCCCACAACAGCAGCTTTAAACCCATTGCTAAAGGTCACTAAATATGCACCACACTTGCAGTTCGGGAAATGAGACCTGCTCTCTAAAAAAATTCTGGGCTGGAAAATCGACCAAAAAATTAAACAGAGGGCAAGCTTCCAAGAAGACAATTTCAACAGTTATATTGTACTCTTAACTGTTTCCTTTTTTTAGCAGAAAAGAAAACGGCGGAGAAAAATGATGAGTTTTATGAATTTTCAAAGACATGCAAACCCAGAGTCCAAAAACCTATCAGCTCACACCAGCCAGAAGGGCCATTAGCATAAATGCTGCAAACAGTAAATGCTGAAGCGATTGTGGAGAAAGGCGTACCCTCGATTCTAAGGGGGACGTGGTAAGAGCCACTAATGAAAACGCAAAGAAGGTGCTTTGATAATGGTAACACGGTGCTACCAGTCAATCAATCACAGCCACTGCTGGGCCTATCACCTGAGAAAATGAGAATCAAAATGTCACAGGCTTGGGGCTTTCCTGGTGGTGCAGTGGTTGAGAGTCTGCCTGCCAATGCAGGGCACACGGGTTCGAGCCCCGGTCTGAGAAGATCCCACATGCCGCGGAGCAACTGGGCCCGTGAGCCACAACCACTGAGCCTGCGCGTCTGGAGCCTGTGCTCTGCAACAAGAGAGTCCGCGATAGTGAGAGACCCACGCACTGCGATGAAGAGTGGCCCCCGCTCGCCGCAACTACAGAAAGCCCTCGCGCACAAACGAAGACCCAACACAGCCAAAAATAAATAAATAAATAAATACAAATTTAAAAAAAAAAAGTCACAGGCTGGCAATCCTGCACTCCAACAATATTTACCATAGCCAACACTTGGAAGCAATGAAAATGTCCATCAACCGAGGAATGCACAAAGTAGAAGTGGTCCACGTACACAGTGAAAAATTACTCCAATAAAAAATAAAAATTAAATTTAAAAATCCAACAAAAGTAAAGAGACATCAGCTTGTGTGGGTTTGTCCGGGCACACTCCACTCTAATTTATAACCGAGAAACACCACAGGCCGCAAGGGCTTTTCCCTAGTTACCAGGGTGGGGAACATAGAAAGGCTGCCGCCATCTGGCAGTTACCTGCAAAAGCAGCTTTAAGGCCTGTGCTAATGATCATTTCATAGGAAGAAGTAATGCAGGACTGTAAATGAAACCTGCCCTCAAAATGTCTTGAGGGAGGTAATGGCCAAAACATTTCAAAATGTGACACATACTTTAAGAGAACACTTTGAAGTACTAAGGGGTAATCACAGCTTGAAAAATAAAAAGGATATGCCTTAAAGCTTAATTTCAACGGATTATGAGGCACATGTGAATTCAACCAAAAAGAGGTATCAGCACACACTTGTCAGAAAAACCATCAGCAAGAAAACTACAAACAATAAATGCTGAAGCTGTTGTGGAGAAATGCATAGCCTCAACTTCAAGGGGGACGTAACTTGGAAAGGGCCACGAATGAGAACAGAATGGAGGTGCCTTAAAAAGGTAAACATTGAGCTACCATATGATCCATCAGGCCCACTCCTCGACCTATAATCTAAGAAGAGAGAATTGGAAAGACACAGGCAGGCAAATCTGCATTACACTGTATTACAATAGCCAAGATATAGAGGTAACCAAAAAGTCCACCAACAGATGGGTGGACAAAGTAGAACTCCTCCATGTATAGATGGAATATTCGCTAGTGAAAAAAATGAAACAATGCCATTTGCAGCACCATAGATGAGTCTAGACGTAATCACACCACATGTAGTAAGTGAGAAAGTAAAAGACACATATCCTATCATATCACTTTTAGGAGTTACATAAAAATTGATACTAATGAAGATATTTCCATAGAGAAAGGCAATCACAGATTCATTAAAAAACTTATGGTTCACCAGATAGAAAGGGATGAGGATTGGATAATTTACCATATTGGGGTTAACAGAGATATACAAACCATGTGAAATATATAATCACCAAAGACGTACGGAAGACCAGGAGAAGACTACTCAACATTGTGTCATAACCTACATGGGAAAAGGATGCGAGGAAGAATAGATACACGTATATGTGTGAAAGAACCACATTTGCACACCTAGAACAAACAAACCATTGTAATCAAATTTGCTTGGATAAAAAATAAAAAGTAAATTATAATTATGAACAAGAAGTAATGAGACATAAACATAAAGGGCTTTTTCCTGGCACATTCCATTCTAATTTACAACCTAGAACACCACTTCCATTAAGGCTCTGTTTCCCCAGTTACCAAATTTGGTAAACGAGAAATGATGCCACCTTGTGGCCGTTTCCTGCAAGAGCAGCTTTAAACTCACAGCTAATGGTCACTTAACATTCACAAGGACTCAGGGCTGTAAAGGACACCTGCCCTAAAAAATTGTGCTGAAGTAGGGAATGGACAAAAAATTCAAAACAGGCAAATGTTTCCAGAAGAGAGTATGAATATTAACGTTTTACTCACGCTCTTTTAAAAAAAAGGAAAATGGATAAAAGCTCAACCTCAGGGAGTGTTAGACCCATGCAATCTAATCTACAAAAAGTTTCAACTTACACCAGTCGACTGACCATCAGCAAAAAGTCTACAAACAATAAATGCTGAAGGGGTTTTAGAGAACTGTGTACCCTCTACCTGCTGGTGAGACATAAAGGGGTAACGGCCAATAATGAGAACAGAAAGGATCTGTGTTTAAAAGTAAAAATGGAGGTACCACTCAATCCAGCAGGCGCGCCATTGGACCTTTCACCGGAGAAGACAAGAATCGAGAAGACACAGGCCGCAAAAGCTGCAGTGCAGCCTAATCCACAATAGCAAAGACAGTGAAGTAATCAAAATGTCCAACAACAGATAAATGGATAAAGAAGAAGTGGTCCATGTACACAACGGAATATTAGCCATGGAAAACAATGAACCATTGCTCTTTGAGGCAGCACAAATGAGTCTGGAGATAATCACGAAACATGAGGTAAGTCCGAAAGGAAAAGACCTATATTCTATGATATCACTTATAGGCGTTATCTAATAACTGACACTAATGAACATATTTCCACAGAGAAAGACACTCACAGAGTTAGAAAACCAACTATGCTCATCTAAAGGAAAGGTGGGGGGAGTGGATAAATTAAGATTAGTGTTACTATATGTATACAAACACATATTATATACATATCTCAAAAAGACCGACCATATAGAAGGGAGGTGTGCGGAACCCTCTGTAACATTTTACATGGGAAGAGGATCTGTACTTGAATAGACATATATAATGTACAAATGAACCAGATTGTGTACACCTAGGACGAACAATATTCTAACCTTTACCCCAATTAAAAAAAAAATTTAAAACCAAGAAGAAATAATGAGACATAAACTTATGGGGTTTTCTCCATGCACATTCCAATGTAATTTACAACCTAGGAACACGACTTCCAGAAAGGCTCTCCTGCCCTAGTACCCAGAGTGGGGAATGGAGAAATGCTGCCTGCTTGAGGCCACTTCCCACAACAGCAGCTTTAAACCCATTGCTAAAGGTCACTAAATATGCACCACACTTGCAGTTCGGGAAATGAGACCTGCTCTCTAAAAAAATTCTGGGCTGGAAAATCGACCAAAAAATTAAACAGAGGGCAAGCTTCCAAGAAGACAATTTCAACAGTTATATTGTACTCTTAACTGTTTCCTTTTTTTAGCAGAAAAGAAAACGGCGGAGAAAAATGATGAGTTTTATGAATTTTCAAAGACATGCAAACCCAAAGTCCAAAAACCTATCAGCTCACACCAGCCAGAAGGGCCATTAGCATAAATGCTGCAAACAGTAAATGCTGAAGCGATTGTGGAGAAAGGCGTACCCTCGATTCTAAGGGGGACGTGGTAAGAGCCACTAATGAAAACGCAAAGAAGGTGCTTTGATAAGGGTAACACGGTGCTACCAGTCAATCAATCACAGCCACTGCTGGGCCTATCACCTGAGAAAATGAGAATCAAAATGTCACAGGCTTGGGGCTTTCCTGGTGGTGCAGTGGTTGAGAGTCTGCCTGCCAATGCAGGGCACACGGGTTCGAGCCCCGGTCTGAGAAGATCCCACATGCCGCGGAGCAACTGGGCCCGTGAGCCACAACCACTGAGCCTGCGCGTCTGGAGCCTGTGCTCTGCAACAAGAGAGTCCGCGATAGTGAGAGACCCACGCACTGCGATGAAGAGTGGCCCCCGCTCGCCGCAACTACAGAAAGCCCTCGCGCACAAACGAAGACCCAACACAGCCAAAAATAAATAAATAAATAAATACAAATTTAAAAAAAAAAAGTCACAGGCTGGCAATCCTGCACTCCAACAATATTTACCATAGCCAACACTTGGAAGCAATGAAAATGTCCATCAACCGAGGAATGCACAAAGTAGAAGTGGTCCACGTACACAGTGAAAAATTACTCCAATAAAAAATAAAAATTAAATTTAAAAATCCAACAAAAGTAAAGAGACATCAGCTTGTGTGGGTTTGTCCGGGCACACTCCACTCTAATTTATAACCGAGAAACACCACAGGCCGCAAGGGCTTTTCCCTAGTTACCAGGGTGGGGAACATAGAAAGGCTGCCGCCATCTGGCAGTTACCTGCAAAAGCAGCTTTAAGGCCTGTGCTAATGATCATTTCATAGGAAGAAGTAATGCAGGACTGTAAATGAAACCTGCCCTCAAAATGTCTTGAGGGAGGTAATGGCCAAAACATTTCAAAATGTGACACATACTTTAAGAGAACACTTTGAAGTACTAAGGGGCAATCACAGCTTGAAAAATAAAAAGGATATGCCTTAAAGCTTAATTTCAACGGATTATGAGGCACATGTGAATTCAACCAAAAAGAGGTATCAGCACACACTTGTCAGAAAAACCATCAGCAAGAAAAGTACAAACAATAAATGCTGAAGCTGTTGTGGAGAAATGCATAGCCTCAACTTCAAGGGGGACGTAACTTGGAAAGGGCCACGAATGAGAACAGAATGGAGGTGCCTTAAAAAGGTAAACATTGAGCTACCATATGATCCAGCAGGCCCACTCCTCGACCTATAATCTAAGAAGAGAGAATTGGAAAGACACAGGCAGGCAAATCTGCATTACACTGTATTACAATAGCCAAGATATAGAGGTAACCAAAAAGTCCACCAACAGATGGGTGGACAAAGAAGAACTCCTCCATGTATAGATGGAATATTTGCTAGTGAAAAAAATGAAACAATGCCATTTGCAGCACCATAGATGAGTCTAGACGTAATCACACCAACTGTAGTAAGTGAGAAAGTAAAAGACACATATCCTATCATATCACTTTTAGGAGTTACATAAAAATTGATACTAATGAAGATATTTCCATAGAGAAAGGCAATCACAGATTCATTAAAAAACTTATGGTTCACCAGATAGAAAGGGATGAGGATTGGATAATTTACCATAGTGGGGTTAACAGAGATATACAAACCATGTGAAATATATAATCACCAAAGACGTACGGAAGACCAGGAGAAGACTACTCAACATTGTGTCATAACCTACATGGGAAAAGGATGCGAGGAAGAATAGATACACGTATATGTGTGAAAGAACCACATTTGCACACCTAGAACAAACAAACCATTGTAATCAAATTTGCTTGGATAAAAAATAAAAAGTAAATTATAATTATGAACAAGAAGTAATGAGACATAAACATAAAGGGCTTTTTCCTGGCACATTCCATTCTAATTTACAACCTAGAACACCACTTCCATTAAGGCTCTGTTTCCCCAGTTACCAAATTTGGTAAACGAGAAATGATGCCACCTTGTGGCCGTTTCCTGCAAGAGCAGCTTTAAACTCACAGCTAATGGTCACTTAACATTCACAAGGACTCAGGGCTGTAAAGGACACCTGCCCTAAAAAATTGTGCTGAAGTAGGGAATGGACAAAAAATTCAAAACAGGCAAATGTTTCCAGAAGAGAGTATGAATATTAACGTTTTACTCACGCTCTTTTAAAAAAAAGGAAAATGGATAAAAGCTCAACCTCAGGGAGTGTTAGACCCATGCAATCTAATCTACAAAAAGTTTCAACTTACACCAGTCGACTGACCATCAGCAAAAAGTCTACAAACAATAAATGCTGAAGGGGTTTTAGAGAACTGTGTACCCTCTACCTGCTGGTGAGACGTAAAGGGGTAACGGCCAATAATGAGAACAGAAAGGAGCTGTGTTTAAAAGTAAAAATGGAGGTACCACTCAATCCAGCTGGCGCGCCATTGGATCTTTCACCGGAGAAGACAAGAATCGAGAAGACACAGGCCGCAAAAGCTGCAGTGCAGCCTAATTCACAATAGCCAAGACAGTGAAGTAATCAAAATGTCCAACAACAGATAAATGGATAAAGAAGAAGTGGTCCATATACACAACGGAATATTAGCCATGGAAAACAATGAACCATTGCTCTTTGAGGCAGCACAAATGAGTCTGGAGATAATCACGAAACATGAGGTAAGTCCGAAAGGAAAAGACCTATATTCTATGATATCACTTATAGGCGTTATCTAATAACTGACACTAATGAACATATTTCCACAGAGAAAGACACTCACAGAGTTAGAAAACCAACTTTGCTCATCTAAAGGAAAGGTGGGGGGAGTGGATAAATTAAGATTAGTGTTACTATATGTATACAAACACGTATTATATACATATCTCAAAAAGACCGACCATATAGAAGGGAGGTGTGCGGAACCCTCTGTAACATTTTACATGGGAAGAGGATCTGTACTTGAATAGACATATATAATGTACAAATGAACCAGATTGTGTACACCTAGGACGAACAATATTCTAAGCTTTACCCCAATTAAAAAAAAAATTAAAACCAAGAAGAAATAATGAGACATAAACTTATGGGGTTTTCTCCATGCACATTCCAATGTAATTTACAACCTAGGAACACGACTTCCAGAAAGGCTCTCCTGCCCTAGTACCCAGAGTGGGGAATGGAGAAATGCTGCCTGCTTGAGGCCACTTCCCACAACAGCAGCTTTAAACCCATTGCTAAAGGTCACTAAATATGCACCACACTTGCAGTTCGGGAAATGAGACCTGCTCTCTAAAAAAATTCTGGGCTGGAAAATCGACCAAAAAATTAAACAGAGGGCAAGCTTCCAAGAAGACAATTTCAACAGTTATATTGTACTCTTAACTGTTTCCTTTTTTTAGCAGAAAAGAAAACGGCGGAGAAAAATGATGAGTTTTATGAATTTTCAAAGACATGCAAACCCAAAGTCCAAAAACCTATCAGCTCACACCAGCCAGAAGGGCCATTAGCATAAATGCTGCAAACAGTAAATGCTGAAGCGATTGTGGAGAAAGGCGTACCCTCGATTCTAAGGGGGACGTGGTAAGAGCCACTAATGAAAACGCAAAGAAGGTGCTTTGATAAGGGTAACACGGTGCTACCAGTCAATCAATCACACCCACTGCTGGGCCTATCACCTGAGAAAATGAGGATCAAAATGTCACAGGCTTGGGGCTTTCCTGGTGGTGCAGTGGTTGAGAGTCTGCCTGCCAATGCAGGGCACACGGGTTCGAGCCCCGGTCTGAGAAGATCCCACATGCCGCGGAGCAACTGGGCCCGTGAGCCACAACCACTGAGCCTGCGCGTCTGGAGCCTGTGCTCTGCAACAAGAGAGTCCGCGATAGTGAGAGACCCACGCACTGCGATGAAGAGTGGCACCCGCTCGCCGCAACTACAGAAAGCCCTCGCGCACAAACGAAGACCCAACACAGCCAAAAATAAATAAATAAATAAATAAATATTTAAAAGAAAAAAGTCACAGGCTGGCAATCCTGCACTCCAACAATATTTACCATAGCCAAAACTTGGAAGCAATGAAAATGTCCATCAACCGAGGAATGCACAAAGTAGAAGTGGTCCACGTACACAGTGAAAAATTACTCCAATAAAAAATAAAAATTAAATTTAAAACTCCAACAAAAGTAAAGAGACATCAGCTTGTGTGGGTTTGTCCGGGCACACTCCACTCTAATTTATAACCGAGAAACACCACAGGCCGCAAGGGCTTTTCCCTAGTTACCAGGGTGGGGAACATAGAAAGGCTGCCGCCATCTGGCAGTTACCTGCAAAAGCAGCTTTAAGGCCTGTGCTAATGATCATTTCATAGGAAGAAGTAATGCAGGACTGTAAATGAAACCTGCCCTCAAAATGTCTTGAGGGAGGTAATGGCCAAAACATTTCAAAATGTGACACATACTTTAAGAGAACACTTTGAAGTACTAAGGGGTAATCACAGCTTGAAAAATAAAAAGGATATGCCTTAAAGCTTAATTTCAACGGATTATGAGGCACATGTGAATTCAACCAAAAAGAGGTATCAGCACACACTTGTCAGAAAAACCATCAGCAAGAAAACTACAAACAATAAATGCTGAAGCTGTTGTGGAGAAATGCATAGCCTCAACTTCAAGGGGGACGTAACTTGGAAAGGGCCACGAATGAGAACAGAATGGAGGTGCCTTAAAAAGGTAAACATTGAGCTACCATATGATCCAGCAGGCCCACTCCTCGACCTATAATCTAAGAAGAGAGAATTGGAAAGACACAGGCAGAAAAATCTGCATTACACTGTATTACAATAGCCAAGATATAGAGGTAACCAAAAAGTCCACCAACAGATGGGTGGACAAAGAAGAACTCCTCCATGTATAGATGGAATATTCGCTAGTGAAAAAAATGAAACAATGCCATTTGCAGCACCATAGATGAGTCTAGACGTAATCACACCACATGTAGTAAGTGAGAAAGTAAAAGACACATATCCTATCATATCACTTTTAGGAGTTACATAAAAATTGATACTAATGAAGATATTTCCATAGAGAAAGGCAATCACAGATTCATTAAAAAACTTATGGTTCACCAGATAGAAAGGGATGAGGATTGGATAATTTACCATATTGGGGTTAACAGAGATATACAAACCATGTGAAATATATAATCACCAAAGACGTACGGAAGACCAGGAGAAGACTACTCAACATTGTGTCATAACCTACATGGGAAAAGGATGCGAGGAAGAATAAATACACGTATATGTGTGAAAGAACCACATTTGCACACCTAGAACAAACAAACCATTGTAATCAAATTTGCTTGGATAAAAAATAAAAAGTAAATTATAATTATGAACAAGAAGTAATGAGACATAAACATAAAGGGCTTTTTCCTGGCACATTCCATTCTAATTTACAACCTAGAACACCACTTCCATTAAGGCTCTGTTTCCCCAGTTACCAAATTTGGTAAACGAGAAATGATGCCACCTTGTGGCCGTTTCCTGCAAGAGCAGCTTTAAACTCACAGCTAATGGTCACTTAACATTCACAAGGACTCAGGGCTGTAAAGGACACCTGCCCTAAAAAATTGTGCTGAAGTAGGGAATGGACAAAAAATTCAAAACAGGCAAATGTTTCCAGAAGAGAGTATGAATATTAACGTTTTACTCACGCTCTTTTAAAAAAAAAGGAAAATGGATAAAAGCTCAACCTCAGGGAGTGTTAGACCCATGCAATCTAATCTACAAAAAGTTTCAACTTACACCAGTCGACTGACCATCAGCAAAAAGTCTACAAACAATAAATGCTGAAGGGGTTTTAGAGAACTGTGTACCCTCTACCTGCTGGTGAGACATAAAGGGGTAACGGCCAATAATGAGAACAGAAAGGAGCTGTGTTTAAAAGTAAAAATGGAGGTACCACTCAATCCAGCAGGCGCGCCATTGGATCTTTCACCGGAGAAGACAAGAATCGAGAAGACACAGGCCGCAAAAGCTGCAGTGCAGCCTAATTCACAATAGCCAAGACAGTGAAGTAATCAAAATGTCCAACAACAGATAAATGGATAAAGAAGAAGTGGTCCATATACACAACGGAATATTAGCCATGGAAAACAATGAACCATTGCTCTTTGAGGCAGCACAAATGAGTCTGGAGATAATCACGAAACATGAGGTAAGTCCGAAAGGAAAAGACCTATATTCTATGATATCACTTATAGGCGTTATCTAATAACTGACACTAATGAACATATTTCCACAGAGAAAGACACTCACAGAGTTAGAAAACCAACTTTGCTCATCTAAAGGAAAGGTGGGGGGAGTGGATAAATTAAGATTAGTGTTACTATATGTATACAAACACATATTATATACATATCTCAAAAAGACCGACCATATAGAAGGGAGGTGTGTGGAACCCTCTGTAACATTTTACATGGGAAGAGGATCTGTACTTGAATAGACATATATAATGTACAAATGAACCAGATTGTGTACACCTAGGACGAACAATATTCTAACCTTTACCCCAATTAAAAAAAAAATTAAAACCAAGAAGAAATAATGAGACATAAACTTATGGGGTTTTCTCCATGCACATTCCAATGTAATTTACAACCTAGGAACACGACTTCCAGAAAGGCTCTCCTGCCCTAGTACCCAGAGTGGGGAATGGAGAAATGCTGCCTGCTTGAGGCCACTTCCCACAACAGCAGCTTTAAACCCATTGCTAAAGGTCACTAAATATGCACCACACTTGCAGTTCGGGAAATGAGACCTGCTCTCTAAAAAAATTCTGGGCTGGAAAATCGACCAAAAAATTAAACAGAGGGCAAGCTTCCAAGAAGACAATTTCAACAGTTATATTGTACTCTTAACTGTTTCCTTTTTTTAGCAGAAAAGAAAACGGCAGAGAAAAATGATGAGTTTTATGAATTTTCAAAGACATGCAAACCCAAAGTCCAAAAACCTATCAGCTCACACCAGCCAGAAGGGCCATTAGCATAAATGCTGCAAACAGTAAATGCTGAAGCGATTGTGGAGAAAGGCGTACCCTCGATTCTAAGGGGGACGTGGTAAGAGCCACTAATGAAAACGCAAAGAAGGCGCTTTGATAAGGGTAACACGGTGCTACCAGTCAATCAATCACAGCCACTGCTGGGCCTATCACCTGAGAAAATGAGAATCAAAATGTCACAGGCTTGGGGCTTTCCTGGTGGTGCAGTGGTTGAGAGTCTGCCTGCCAATGCAGGGCACACGGGTTCGAGCCCCGGTCTGAGAAGATCCCACATGCCGCGGAGCAACTGGGCCCGTGAGCCACAACCACTGAGCCTGCGCGTCTGGAGCCTGTGCTCTGCAGCAAGAGAGTCCGCGATAGTGAGAGACCCACGCACTGCGATGAAGAGTGGCCCCCGCTCGCCGCAACTACAGAAAGCCCTCGCGCACAAACGAAGACCCAACACAGCCAAAAATAAATAAATAAATAAATAAATATTTAAAAGAAAAAAGTCACAGGCTGGCAATCCTGCACTCCAACAATATTTACCATAGCCAACACTTGGAAGCAATGAAAATGTCCATCAACCGAGGAATGCACAAAGTAGAAGTGGTCCACGTACACAGTGAAAAATTACTCCAATAAAAAATAAAAATTAAATTTAAAACTCCAACAAAAGTAAAGAGACATCAGCTTGTGTGGGTTTGTCCGGGCACACTCCACTCTAATTTATAACCGAGAAACACCACAGGCCGCAAGGGCTTTTCCCTAGTTACCAGGGTGGGGAACATAGAAAGGCTGCCGCCATCTGGCAGTTACCTGCAAAAGCAGCTTTAAGGCCTGTGCTAATGATCATTTCATAGGAAGAAGTAATGCAGGACTGTAAATGAAACCTGCCCTCAAAATGTCTTGAGGGAGGTAATGGCCAAAACATTTCAAAATGTGACACATACTTTAAGAGAACACTTTGAAGTACTAAGGGGTAATCACAGCTTGAAAAATAAAAAGGATATGCCTTAAAGCTTAATTTCAACGGATTATGAGGCACATGTGAATTCAACCAAAAAGAGGTATCAGCACACACTTGTCAGAAAAACCATCAGCAAGAAAACTACAAACAATAAATGCTGAAGCTGTTGTGGAGAAATGCATAGCCTCAACTTCAAGGGGGACGTAACTTGGAAAGGGCCACGAATGAGAACAGAATGGAGGTGCCTTAAAAAGGTAAACATTGAGCTACCATATGATCCAGCAGGCCCACTCCTCGACCTATAATCTAAGAAGAGAGAATTGGAAAGACACAGGCAGGCAAATCTGCATTACACTGTATTACAATAGCCAAGATATAGAGGTAACCAAAAAGTCCACCAACAGATGGGTGGACAAAGAAGAACTCCTCCATGTATAGATGGAATATTAGCTAGTGAAAAAAATGAAACAATGCCATTTGCAGCACCATAGATGAGTCTAGACGTAATCACACCAACTGTAGTAAGTGAGAAAGTAAAAGACACATATCCTATCATATCACTTTTAGGAGTTACATAAAAATTGATACTAATGAAGATATTTCCATAGAGAAAGGCAATCACAGATTCATTAAAAAACTTATGGTTCACCAGATAGAAAGGGATGAGGATTGGATAATTTACCATATTGGGGTTAACAGAGATATACAAACCATGTGAAATATATAATCACCAAAGACGTACGGAAGACCAGGAGAAGACTACTCAACATTGTGTCATAACCTACATGGGAAAAGGATGCGAGGAAGAATAGATACACGTATATGTGTGAAAGAACCACATTTGCACACCTAGAACAAACAAACCATTGCAATCAAATTTGCTTGGATAAAAAATAAAAAGTAAATTATAATTATGAACAAGAAGTAATGAGACATAAACATAAAGGGCTTTTTCCTGGCACATTCCATTCTAATTTACAACCTAGAACACCACTTCCATTAAGGCTCTGTTTCCCCAGTTACCAAATCTGGTAAACGAGAAATGATGCCACCTTGTGGCCGTTTCCTGCAAGAGCAGCTTTAAACTCACAGCTAATGGTCACTTAACATTCACAAGGACTCAGGGCTGTAAAGGACACCTGCCCTAAAAAATTGTGCTGAAGTAGGGAATGGACAAAAAATTCAAAACAGGCAAATGTTTCCAGAAGAGAGTATGAATATTAACGTTTTACTCACGCTCTTTTAAAAAAAAGGAAAATGGATAAAAGCTCAACCTCAGGGAGTGTTAGACCCATGCAATCTAATGTACAAAAAGTTTCAACTTACACCAGTCGACTGACCATCAGCAAAAAGTCTACAAACAATAAATGCTGAAGGGGTTTTAGAGAACTGTGTACCCTCTACCTGCTGGTGAGACATAAAGGGGTAACGGCCAATAATCAGAACAGAAAGGAGCTGTGTTTAAAAGTAAAAATGGTGGTACCACTCAATCCAGCAGGCGCGCCATTGGACCTTTCACCGGAGAAGACAAGAATCGAGAAGACACAGGCCGCAAAAGCTGCAGTGCAGCCTAATTCACAATAGCCAAGACAGTGAAGTAATCAAAATGTCCAACAACAGATAAATGGATAAAGAAGAAGTGGTCCATGTACACAATGGAATATTAGCCATGGAAAAGAATGAACCATTGCTCTTTGAGGCAGCACAAATGAGTCTGGAGATAATCACGAAACATGAGGTAAGTCCGAAAGGAAAAGACCTATATTCTATGATATCACTTATAGGCGTTATCTAATAACTGACACTAATGAACATATTTCCACAGAGAAAGACACTCACAGAGTTAGAAAACCAACTATGCTCATCTAAAGGAAAGGTGGGGGGAGTGGATAAATTAAGATTAGTGTTACTATATGTATACAAACACATATTATATACATATCTCAAAAAGACCGACCATATAGAAGGGAGGTGTGCGGAACCCTCTGTAACATTTTACATGGGAAGAGGATCTGTACTTGAATAGACATATATAATGTACAAATGAACCAGATTGTGTACACCTAGGACGAACAATATTCTAACCTTTACCCCAATTAAAAAAAAATTTAAAACCAAGAAGAAATAATGAGACATAAACTTATGGGGTTTTCTCCATGCACATTCCAATGTAATTTACAACCTAGGAACACGACTTCCAGAAAGGCTCTCCTGCCCTAGTACCCAGAGTGGGGAATGGAGAAATGCTGCCTGCTTGAGGCCACTTCCCACAACAGCAGCTTTAAACCCATTGCTAAAGGTCACTAAATATGCACCACACTTGCAGTTCGGGAAATGAGACCTGCTCTCTAAAAAAATTCTGGGCTGGAAAATCGACCAAAAAATTAAACAGAGGGCAAGCTTCCAAGAAGACAATTTCAACAGTTATATTGTACTCTTAACTGTTTCCTTTTTTTAGCAGAAAAGAAAACGGCGGAGAAAAATGATGAGTTTTATGAATTTTCAAAGACATGCAAACCCAAAGTCCAAAAACCTATCAGCTCACACCAGCCAGAAGGGCCATTAGCATAAATGCTGCAAACAGTAAATGCTGAAGCGATTGTGGAGAAAGGCGTACCCTCGATTCTAAGGGGGACGTGGTAAGAGCCACTAATGAAAACGCAAAGAAGGTGCTTTGATAAGGGTAACACGGTGCTACCAGTCAATCAATCACACCCACTGCTGGGCCTATCACCTGAGAAAATGAGAATCAAAATGTCACAGGCTTGGGGCTTTCCTGGTGGTGCAGTGGTTGAGAGTCTGCCTGCCAATGCAGGGCACACGGGTTCGAGCCCCGGTCTGAGAAGATCCCACATGCCGCGGAGCAACTGGGCCCGTGAGCCACAACCACTGAGCCTGCGCGTCTGGAGCCTGTGCTCTGCAACAAGAGAGTCCGCGATAGTGAGAGACCCACGCACTGCGATGAAGAGTGGCACCCGCTCGCCGCAACTACAGAAAGCCCTCGCGCACAAACGAAGACCCAACACAGCCAAAAATAAATAAATAAATATTTAAAAAAAAAAGTCACAGGCTGGCAATCCTGCACTCCAACAATATTTACCATAGCCAACACTTGGAAGCAATGAAAATGTCCATCAACCGAGGAATGCACAAAGTAGAAGTGGTCCACGTACACAGTGAAAAATTACTCCAATAAAAAATAAAAATTAAATTTAAAAATCCAACAAAAGTAAAGAGACATCAGCTTGTGTGGGTTTGTCCGGGCACACTCCACTCTAATTTATAACCGAGAAACACCACAGGCCGCAAGGGCTTTTCCCTAGTTACCAGGGTGGGGAACATAGAAAGGCTGCCGCCATCTGGCAGTTACCTGCAAAAGCAGCTTTAAGGCCTGTGCTAATGATCATTTCATAGGAAGAAGTAATGCAGGACTGTAAATGAAACCTGCCCTCAAAATGTCTTGAGGGAGGTAATGGCCAAAACATTTCAAAATGTGACACATACTTTAAGAGAACACTTTGAAGTACTAAGGGGTAATCACAGCTTGAAAAATAAAAAGGATATGCCTTAAAGCTTAATTTCAACGGATTATGAGGCACATGTGAATTCAACCAAAAAGAGGTATCAGCACACACTTGTCAGAAAAACCATCAGCAAGAAAACTACAAACAATAAATGCTGAAGCTGTTGTGGAGAAATGCATAGCCTCAACTTCAAGGGGGACGTAACTTGGAAAGGGCCACGAATGAGAACAGAATGCAGGTGCCTTAAAACGGTAAACATTGAGCTACCATATGATCCAGCAGGCCCACTCCTCGACCTATAATCTAAGAAGAGAGAATTGGAAAGACACAGGCAGGCAAATCTGCATTACACTGTATTACAATAGCCAAGATATAGAGGTAACCAAAAAGTCCACCAACAGATGGGTGGACAAAGAAGAACTCCTCCATGTATAGATGGAATATTCGCTAGTGAAAAAAATGAAACAATGCCATTTGCAGCACCATAGATGAGTCTAGACGTAATCACACCACATGTAGTAAGTGAGAAAGTAAAAGACACATATCCTATCATATCACTTTTAGGAGTTACATAAAAATTGATACTAATGAAGATATTTCCATAGAGAAAGGCAATCACAGATTCATTAAAAAACTTATGGTTCACCAGATAGAAAGGGATGAGGATTGGATAATTTACCATATTGGGGTTAACAGAGATATACAAACCATGTGAAATATATAATCACCAAAGACGTACGGAAGACCAGGAGAAGACTACTCAACATTGTGTCATAACCTACATGGGAAAAGGATGCGAGGAAGAATAGATACACGTATATGTGTGAAAGAACCACATTTGCACACCTAGAACAAACAAACCATTGTAATCAAATTTGCTTGGATAAAAAATAAAAAGTAAATTATAATTATGAACAAGAAGTAATGAGACATAAACATAAAGGGCTTTTTCCTGGCACATTCCATTCTAATTTACAACCTAGAACACCACTTCCATTAAGGCTCTGTTTCCCCAGTTACCAAATCTGGTAAACGAGAAATGATGCCACCTTGTGGCCGTTTCCTGCAAGAGCAGCTTTAAACTCACAGCTAATGGTCACTTAACATTCACAAGGACTCAGGGCTGTAAAGGACACCTGCCCTAAAAAATTGTGCTGAAGTAGGGAATGGACAAAAAATTCAAAACAGGCAAATGTTTCCAGAAGAGAGTATGAATATTAACGTTTTACTCACGCTCTTTTAAAAAAAAGGAAAATGGATAAAAGCTCAACCTCAGGGAGTGTTAGACCCATGCAATCTAATCTACAAAAAGTTTCAACTTACACCAGTCGACTGACCATCAGCAAAAAGTCTACAAACAATAAATGCTGAAGGGGTTTTAGAGAACTGTGTACCCTCTACCTGCTGGTGAGACATAATGGGGTAACGGCCAATAATGAGAACAGAAAGGAGCTGTGTTTAAAAGTAAAAATGGAGGTACCACTCAATCCAGCAGGCGCGCCATTGGACCTTTCACCGGAGAAGACAAGAATCGAGAAGACACAGGCCGCAAAAGCTGCAGTGCAGCCTAATTCACAATAGCCAAGACAGTGAAGTAATCAAAATGTCCAACAACAGATAAATGGATAAAGAAGAAGTGGTCCATGTACACAAAGGAATATTAGCCATGGAAAACAATGAACCATTGCTCTTTGAGGCAGCACAAATCAGTCTGGAGATAATCACGAAACATGAGGTAAGTCCGAAAGGAAAAGACCTATATTCTATGATATCACTTATAGGCGTTATCTAATAACTGACACTAATGAACATATTTTCACAGAGAAAGACACTCACAGAGTTAGAAAACCAACTATGCTCATCTAAAGGAAAGGTGGGGGGAGTGGATAATTTAAGATTAGTGTTACTATATGTATACAAACACATATTATATACATATCTCAAAAAGACCGACCATATAGAAGGGAGGTGTGCGGAACCCTCTGTAACATTTTACATGGGAAGAGGATCTGTACTTGAATAGACATATATAATGTACAAATGAACCAGATTGTGTACACCTAGGACGAACAATATTCTAACCTTTACCCCAATTAAAAAAAAATTTAAAACCAAGAAGAAATAATGAGACATAAACTTATGGGGTTTTCTCCATGCACATTCCAATGTAATTTACAACCTAGGAACACGACTTCCAGAAAGGCTCTCCTGCCCTAGTACCCAGAGTGGGGAATGGAGAAATGCTGCCTGCTTGAGGCCACTTCCCACAACAGCAGCTTTAAACCCATTGCTAAAGGTCACTAAATATGCACCACACTTGCAGTTCGGGAAATGAGACCTGCTCTCTAAAAAAATTCTGGGCTGGAAAATCGACCAAAAAATTAAACAGAGGGCAAGCTTCCAAGAAGACAATTTCAACAGTTATATTGTACTCTTAACTGTTTCCTTTTTTTAGCAGAAAAGAAAACGGCGGAGAAAAATGATGAGTTTTATGAATTTTCAAAGACATGCAAACCCAAAGTCCAAAAACCTATCAGCTCACACCAGCCAGAAGGGCCATTAGCATAAATGCTGCAAACAGTAAATGCTGAAGCGATTGTGGAGAAAGGCGTACCCTCGATTCTAAGGGGGACGTGGTAAGAGCCACTAATGAAAACGCAAAGAAGGTGCTTTGATAAGGGTAACACGGTGCTACCAGTCAATCAATCACACCCACTGCTGGGCCTATCACCTGAGAAAATGAGAATCAAAATGTCACAGGCTTGGGGCTTTCCTGGTGGTGCAGTGGTTGAGAGTCTGCCTGCCAATGCAGGGCACACGGGTTCGAGCCCCGGTCTGAGAAGATCCCACATGCCGCGGAGCAACTGGGCCCGTGAGCCACAACCACTGAGCCTGCGCGTCTGGAGCCTGTGCTCTGCAACAAGAGAGTCCGCGATAGTGAGAGACCCACGCACTGCGATGAAGAGTGGCACCCGCTCGCCGCAACTACAGAAAGCCCTCGCGCACAAACGAAGACCCAACACAGCCAAAAATAAATAAATAAATATTTAAAAAAAAAAAGTCACAGGCTGGCAATCCTGCACTCCAACAATATTTACCATAGCCAACACTTGGAAGCAATGAAAATGTCCATCAACCGAGGAATGCA
Organism: Balaenoptera physalus; assembly: GCF_965194825.1. Classification (NCBI taxonomy): domain Eukaryota; kingdom Metazoa; phylum Chordata; class Mammalia; order Artiodactyla; family Balaenopteridae; genus Balaenoptera; species Balaenoptera physalus. Next base: position 86,075 of record NW_028125676.1, on the reverse strand, counting down.
CAAAGTAGAAGTGGTCCACGTACACAGTGAAAAATTACTCCAATAAAAAATAAAAATTAAATTTAAAAATCCAACAAAAGTAAAGAGACATCAGCTTGTGTGGGTTTGTCCGGGCACACTCCACTCTAATTTATAACCGAGAAACACCACAGGCCGCAAGGGCTTTTCCCTAGTTACCAGGGTGGGGAACATAGAAAGGCTGCCGCCATCTGGCAGTTACCTGCAAAAGCAGCTTTAAGGCCTGTGCTAATGATCATTTCATAGGAAGAAGTAATGCAGGACTGTAAATGAAACCTGCCCTCAAAATGTCTTGAGGGAGGTAATGGCCAAAACATTTCAAAATGTGACACATACTTTAAGAGAACACTTTGAAGTACTAAGGGGTAATCACAGCTTGAAAAATAAAAAGGATATGCCTTAAAGCTTAATTTCAACGGATTATGAGGCACATGTGAATTCAACCAAAAAGAGGTATCAGCACACACTTGTCAGAAAAACCATCAGCAAGAAAACTACAAACAATAAATGCTGAAGCTGTTGTGGAGAAATGCATAGCCTCAACTTCAAGGGGGACGTAACTTGGAAAGGGCCACGAATGAGAACAGAATGCAGGTGCCTTAAAAAGGTAAACATTGAGCTACCATATGATCCAGCAGGCCCACTCCTCGACCTATAATCTAAGAAGAGAGAATTGGAAAGACACAGGCAGGCAAATCTGCATTACACTGTATTACAATAGCCAAGATATAGAGGTAACCAAAAAGTCCACCAACAGATGGGTGGACAAAGAAGAACTCCTCCATGTATAGATGGAATATTCGCTAGTGAAAAAAATGAAACAATGCCATTTGCAGCACCATAGATGAGTCTAGACGTAATCACACCACATGTAGTAAGTGAGAAAGTAAAAGACACATATCCTATCATATCACTTTTAGGAGTTACATAAAAATTGATACTAATGAAGATATTTCCATAGAGAAAGGCAATCACAGATTCATTAAAAAACTTATGGTTCACCAGATAGAAAGGGATGAGGATTGGATAATTTACCATATTGGGGTTAACAGAGATATACAAACCATGTGAAATATATAATCACCAAAGACGTACGGAAGACCAGGAGAAGACTACTCAACATTGTGTCATAACCTACATGGGAAAAGGATGCGAGGAAGAATAGATACACGTATATGTGTGAAAGAACCACATTTGCACACCTAGAACAAACAAACCATTGTAATCAAATTTGCTTGGATAAAAAATAAAAAGTAAATTATAATTATGAACAAGAAGTAATGAGACATAAACATAAAGGGCTTTTTCCTGGCACATTCCATTCTAATTTACAACCTAGAACACCACTTCCATTAAGGCTCTGTTTCCCCAGTTACCAAATCTGGTAAACGAGAAATGATGCCACCTTGTGGCCGTTTCCTGCAAGAGCAGCTTTAAACTCACAGCTAATGGTCACTTAACATTCACAAGGACTCAGGGCTGTAAAGGACACCTGCCCTAAAAAATTGTGCTGAAGTAGGGAATGGACAAAAAATTCAAAACAGGCAAATGTTTCCAGAAGAGAGTATGAATATTAACGTTTTACTCACGCTCTTTTAAAAAAAAGGAAAATGGATAAAAGCTCAACCTCAGGGAGTGTTAGACCCATGCAATCTAATGTACAAAAAGTTTCAACTTACACCAGTCGACTGACCATCAGCAAAAAGTCTACAAACAATAAATGCTGAAGGGGTTTTAGAGAACTGTGTACCCTCTACCTGCTGGTGAGACATAAAGGGGTAACGGCCAATAATCAGAACAGAAAGGAGCTGTGTTTAAAAGTAAAAATGGTGGTACCACTCAATCCAGCAGGCGCGCCATTGGACCTTTCACCGGAGAAGACAAGAATCGAGAAGACACAGGCCGCAAAAGCTGCAGTGCAGCCTAATTCACAATAGCCAAGACAGTGAAGTAATCAAAATGTCCAACAACAGATAAATGGATAAAGAAGAAGTGGTCCATGTACACAATGGAATATTAGCCATGGAAAAGAATGAACCATTGCTCTTTGAGGCAGCACAAATGAGTCTGGAGATAATCACGAAACATGAGGTAAGTCCGAAAGGAAAAGACCTATATTCTATGATATCACTTATAGGCGTTATCTAATAACTGACACTAATGAACATATTTCCACAGAGAAAGACACTCACAGAGTTAGAAAACCAACTATGCTCATCTAAAGGAAAGGTGGGGGGAGTGGATAAATTAAGATTAGTGTTACTATATGTATACAAACACATATTATATACATATCTCAAAAAGACCGACCATATAGAAGGGAGGTGTGCGGAACCCTCTGTAACATTTTACATGGGAAGAGGATCTGTACTTGAATAGACATATATAATGTACAAATGAACCAGATTGTGTACACCTAGGACGAACAATATTCTAACCTTTACCCCAATTAAAAAAAAATTTAAAACCAAGAAGAAATAATGAGACATAAACTTATGGGGTTTTCTCCATGCACATTCCAATGTAATTTACAACCTAGGAACACGACTTCCAGAAAGGCTCTCCTGCCCTAGTACCCAGAGTGGGGAATGGAGAAATGCTGCCTGCTTGAGGCCACTTCCCACAACAGCAGCTTTAAACCCATTGCTAAAGGTCACTAAATATGCACCACACTTGCAGTTCGGGAAATGAGACCTGCTCTCTAAAAAAATTCTGGGCTGGAAAATCGACCAAAAAATTAAACAGAGGGCAAGCTTCCAAGAAGACAATTTCAACAGTTATATTGTACTCTTAACTGTTTCCTTTTTTTAGCAGAAAAGAAAACGGCGGAGAAAAATGATGAGTTTTATGAATTTTCAAAGACATGCAAACCCAAAGTCCAAAAACCTATCAGCTCACACCAGCCAGAAGGGCCATTAGCATAAATGCTGCAAACAGTAAATGCTGAAGCGATTGTGGAGAAAGGCGTACCCTCGATTCTAAGGGGGACGTGGTAAGAGCCACTAATGAAAACGCAAAGAAGGTGCTTTGATAAGGGTAACACGGTGCTACCAGTCAATCAATCACAGCCACTGCTGGGCCTATCACCTGAGAAAATGAGAATCAAAATGTCACAGGCTTGGGGCTCTCCTGGTGGTGCAGTGGTTGAGAGTCTGCCTGCCAATGCAGGGCACACGGGTTCGAGCCCCGGTCTGAGAAGATCCCACATGCCGCGGAGCAACTGGGCCCGTGAGCCACAACCACTGAGCCTGCGCGTCTGGAGCCTGTGCTCTGCAACAAGAGAGTCCGCGATAGTGAGAGACCCACGCACTGCGATGAAGAGTGGCACCCGCTCGCCGCAACTACAGAAAGCCCTCGCGCACAAACGAAGACCCAACACAGCCAAAAATAAATAAATAAATATTTAAAAAAAAAAAGTCACAGGCTGGCAATCCTGCACTCCAACAATATTTACCATAGCCAACACTTGGAAGCAATGAAAATGTCCATCAACCGAGGAATGCACAAAGTAGAAGTGGTCCACGTACACAGTGAAAAATTACTCCAATAAAAAATAAAAATTAAATTTAAAAATCCAACAAAAGTAAAGAGACATCAGCTTGTGTGGGTTTGTCCGGGCACACTCCACTCTAATTTATAACCGAGAAACACCACAGGCCGCAAGGGCTTTTCCCTAGTTACCAGGGTGGGGAACATAGAAAGGCTGCCGCCATCTGGCAGTTACCTGCAAAAGCAGCTTTAAGGCCTGTGCTAATGATCATTTCATAGGAAGAAGTAATGCAGGACTGTAAATGAAACCTGCCCTCAAAATGTCTTGAGGGAGGTAATGGCCAAAACATTTCAAAATGTGACACATACTTTAAGAGAACACTTTGAAGTACTAAGGGGTAATCACAGCTTGAAAAATAAAAAGGATATGCCTTAAAGCTTAATTTCAACGGATTATGAGGCACATGTGAATTCAACCAAAAAGAGGTATCAGCACACACTTGTCAGAAAAACCATCAGCAAGAAAACTACAAACAATAAATGCTGAAGCTGTTGTGGAGAAATGCATAGCCTCAACTTCAAGGGGGACGTAACTTGGAAAGGGCCACGAATGAGAACAGAATGCAGGTGCCTTAAAAAGGTAAACATTGAGCTACCATATGATCCAGCAGGCCCACTCCTCGACCTATAATCTAAGAAGAGAGAATTGGAAAGACACAGGCAGGCAAATCTGCATTACACTGTATTACAATAGCCAAGATATAGAGGTAACCAAAAAGTCCACCAACAGATGGGTGGACAAAGAAGAACTCCTCCATGTATAGATGGAATATTCGCTAGTGAAAAAAATGAAACAATGCCATTTGCAGCACCATAGATGAGTCTAGACGTAATCACACCACATGTAGTAAGTGAGAAAGTAAAAGACACATATCCTATCATATCACTTTTAGGAGTTACATAAAAATTGATACTAATGAAGATATTTCCATAGAGAAAGGCAATCACAGATTCATTAAAAAACTTATGGTTCACCAGATAGAAAGGGATGAGGATTGGATAATTTACCATATTGGGGTTAACAGAGATATACAAACCATGTGAAATATATAATCACCAAAGACGTACGGAAGACCAGGAGAAGACTACTCAACATTGTGTCATAACCTACATGGGAAAAGGATGCGAGGAAGAATAGATACACGTATATGTGTGAAAGAACCACATTTGCACACCTAGAACAAACAAACCATTGTAATCAAATTTGCTTGGATAAAAAATAAAAAGTAAATTATAATTATGAACAAGAAGTAATGAGACATAAACATAAAGGGCTTTTTCCTGGCACATTCCATTCTAATTTACAACCTAGAACACCACTTCCATTAAGGCTCTGTTTCCCCAGTTACCAAATCTGGTAAACGAGAAATGATGCCACCTTGTGGCCGTTTCCTGCAAGAGCAGCTTTAAACTCACAGCTAATGGTCACTTAACATTCACAAGGACTCAGGGCTGTAAAGGACACCTGCCCTAAAAAATTGTGCTGAAGTAGGGAATGGACAAAAAATTCAAAACAGGCAAATGTTTCCAGAAGAGAGTATGAATATTAACGTTTTACTCACGCTCTTTTAAAAAAAAGGAAAATGGATAAAAGCTCAACCTCAGGGAGTGTTAGACCCATGCAATCTAATCTACAAAAAGTTTCAACTTACACCAGTCGACTGACCATCAGCAAAAAGTCTACAAACAATAAATGCTGAAGGGGTTTTAGAGAACTGTGTACCCTCTACCTGCTGGTGAGACATAATGGGGTAACGGCCAATAATGAGAACAGAAAGGAGCTGTGTTTAAAAGTAAAAATGGAGGTACCACTCAATCCAGCAGGCGCGCCATTGGACCTTTCACCGGAGAAGACAAGAATCGAGAAGACACAGGCCGCAAAAGCTGCAGTGCAGCCTAATTCACAATAGCCAAGACAGTGAAGTAATCAAAATGTCCAACAACAGATAAATGGATAAAGAAGAAGTGGTCCATGTACACAAAGGAATATTAGCCATGGAAAACAATGAACCATTGCTCTTTGAGGCAGCACAAATCAGTCTGGAGATAATCACGAAACATGAGGTAAGTCCGAAAGGAAAAGACCTATATTCTATGATATCACTTATAGGCGTTATCTAATAACTGACACTAATGAACATATTTTCACAGAGAAAGACACTCACAGAGTTAGAAAACCAACTATGCTCATCTAAAGGAAAGGTGGGGGGAGTGGATAATTTAAGATTAGTGTTACTATATGTATACAAACACATATTATATACATATCTCAAAAAGACCGACCATATAGAAGGGAGGTGTGCGGAACCCTCTGTAACATTTTACATGGGAAGAGGATCTGTACTTGAATAGACATATATAATGTACAAATGAACCAGATTGTGTACACCTAGGACGAACAATATTCTAACCTTTACCCCAATTAAAAAAAAATTTAAAACCAAGAAGAAATAATGAGACATAAACTTATGGGGTTTTCTCCATGCACATTCCAATGTAATTTACAACCTAGGAACACGACTTCCAGAAAGGCTCTCCTGCCCTAGTACCCAGAGTGGGGAATGGAGAAATGCTGCCTGCTTGAGGCCACTTCCCACAACAGCAGCTTTAAACCCATTGCTAAAGGTCACTAAATATGCACCACACTTGCAGTTCGGGAAATGAGACCTGCTCTCTAAAAAAATTCTGGGCTGGAAAATCGACCAAAAAATTAAACAGAGGGCAAGCTTCCAAGAAGACAATTTCAACAGTTATATTGTACTCTTAACTGTTTCCTTTTTTTAGCAGAAAAGAAAACGGCGGAGAAAAATGATGAGTTTTATGAATTTTCAAAGACATGCAAACCCAAAGTCCAAAAACCTATCAGCTCACACCAGCCAGAAGGGCCATTAGCATAAATGCTGCAAACAGTAAATGCTGAAGCGATTGTGGAGAAAGGCGTACCCTCGATTCTAAGGGGGACGTGGTAAGAGCCACTAATGAAAACGCAAAGAAGGTGCTTTGATAAGGGTAACACGGTGCTACCAGTCAATCAATCACACCCACTGCTGGGCCTATCACCTGAGAAAATGAGAATCAAAATGTCACAGGCTTGGGGCTTTCCTGGTGGTGCAGTGGTTGAGAGTCTGCCTGCCAATGCAGGGCACACGGGTTCGAGCCCCGGTCTGAGAAGATCCCACATGCCGCGGAGCAACTGGGCCCGTGAGCCACAACCACTGAGCCTGCGCGTCTGGAGCCTGTGCTCTGCAACAAGAGAGTCCGCGATAGTGAGAGACCCACGCACTGCGATGAAGAGTGGCACCCGCTCGCCGCAACTACAGAAAGCCCTCGCGCACAAACGAAGACCCAACACAGCCAAAAATAAATAAATAAATATTTAAAAAAAAAAAGTCACAGGCTGGCAATCCTGCACTCCAACAATATTTACCATAGCCAACACTTGGAAGCAATGAAAATGTCCATCAACCGAGGAATGCACAAAGTAGAAGTGGTCCACGTACACAGTGAAAAATTACTCCAATAAAAAATAAAAATTAAATTTAAAAATCCAACAAAAGTAAAGAGACATCAGCTTGTGTGGGTTTGTCCGGGCACACTCCACTCTAATTTATAACCGAGAAACACCACAGGCCGCAAGGGCTTTTCCCTAGTTACCAGGGTGGGGAACATAGAAAGGCTGCCGCCATCTGGCAGTTACCTGCAAAAGCAGCTTTAAGGCCTGTGCTAATGATCATTTCATAGGAAGAAGTAATGCAGGACTGTAAATGAAACCTGCCCTCAAAATGTCTTGAGGGAGGTAATGGCCAAAACATTTCAAAATGTGACACATACTTTAAGAGAACACTTTGAAGTACTAAGGGGTAATCACAGCTTGAAAAATAAAAAGGATATGCCTTAAAGCTTAATTTCAACGGATTATGAGGCACATGTGAATTCAACCAAAAAGAGGTATCAGCACACACTTGTCAGAAAAACCATCAGCAAGAAAACTACAAACAATAAATGCTGAAGCTGTTGTGGAGAAATGCATAGCCTCAACTTCAAGGGGGACGTAACTTGGAAAGGGCCACGAATGAGAACAGAATGCAGGTGCCTTAAAAAGGTAAACATTGAGCTACCATATGATCCAGCAGGCCCACTCCTCGACCTATAATCTAAGAAGAGAGAATTGGAAAGACACAGGCAGGCAAATCTGCATTACACTGTATTACAATAGCCAAGATATAGAGGTAACCAAAAAGTCCACCAACAGATGGGTGGACAAAGAAGAACTCCTCCATGTATAGATGGAATATTCGCTAGTGAAAAAAATGAAACAATGCCATTTGCAGCACCATAGATGAGTCTAGACGTAATCACACCACATGTAGTAAGTGAGAAAGTAAAAGACACATATCCTATCATATCACTTTTAGGAGTTACATAAAAATTGATACTAATGAAGATATTTCCATAGAGAAAGGCAATCACAGATTCATTAAAAAACTTATGGTTCACCAGATAGAAAGGGATGAGGATTGGATAATTTACCATATTGGGGTTAACAGAGATATACAAACCATGTGAAATATATAATCACCAAAGACGTACGGAAGACCAGGAGAAGACTACTCAACATTGTGTCATAACCTACATGGGAAAAGGATGCGAGGAAGAATAGATACACGTATATGTGTGAAAGAACCACATTTGCACACCTAGAACAAACAAACCATTGTAATCAAATTTGCTTGGATAAAAAATAAAAAGTAAATTATAATTATGAACAAGAAGTAATGAGACATAAACATAAAGGGCTTTTTCCTGGCACATTCCATTCTAATTTACAACCTAGAACACCACTTCCATTAAGGCTCTGTTTCCCCAGTTACCAAATCTGGTAAACGAGAAATGATGCCACCTTGTGGCCGTTTCCTGCAAGAGCAGCTTTAAACTCACAGCTAATGGTCACTTAACATTCACAAGGACTCAGGGCTGTAAAGGACACCTGCCCTAAAAAATTGTGCTGAAGTAGGGAATGGACAAAAAATTCAAAACAGGCAAATGTTTCCAGAAGAGAGTATGAATATTAACGTTTTACTCACGCTCTTTTAAAAAAAAGGAAAATGGATAAAAGCTCAACCTCAGGGAGTGTTAGACCCATGCAATCTAATGTACAAAAAGTTTCAACTTACACCAGTCGACTGACCATCAGCAAAAAGTCTACAAACAATAAATGCTGAAGGGGTTTTAGAGAACTGTGTACCCTCTACCTGCTGGTGAGACATAAAGGGGTAACGGCCAATAATCAGAACAGAAAGGAGCTGTGTTTAAAAGTAAAAATGGTGGTACCACTCAATCCAGCAGGCGCGCCATTGGACCTTTCACCGGAGAAGACAAGAATCGAGAAGACACAGGCCGCAAAAGCTGCAGTGCAGCCTAATTCACAATAGCCAAGACAGTGAAGTAATCAAAATGTCCAACAACAGATAAATGGATAAAGAAGAAGTGGTCCATGTACACAATGGAATATTAGCCATGGAAAAGAATGAACCATTGCTCTTTGAGGCAGCACAAATGAGTCTGGAGATAATCACGAAACATGAGGTAAGTCCGAAAGGAAAAGACCTATATTCTATGATATCACTTATAGGCGTTATCTAATAACTGACACTAATGAACATATTTCCACAGAGAAAGACACTCACAGAGTTAGAAAACCAACTATGCTCATCTAAAGGAAAGGTGGGGGGAGTGGATAAATTAAGATTAGTGTTACTATATGTATACAAACACATATTATATACATATCTCAAAAAGACCGACCATATAGAAGGGAGGTGTGCGGAACCCTCTGTAACATTTTACATGGGAAGAGGATCTGTACTTGAATAGACATATATAATGTACAAATGAACCAGATTGTGTACACCTAGGACGAACAATATTCTAACCTTTACCCCAATTAAAAAAAAATTTAAAACCAAGAAGAAATAATGAGACATAAACTTATGGGGTTTTCTCCATGCACATTCCAATGTAATTTACAACCTAGGAACACGACTTCCAGAAAGGCTCTCCTGCCCTAGTACCCAGAGTGGGGAATGGAGAAATGCTGCCTGCTTGAGGCCACTTCCCACAACAGCAGCTTTAAACCCATTGCTAAAGGTCACTAAATATGCACCACACTTGCAGTTCGGGAAATGAGACCTGCTCTCTAAAAAAATTCTGGGCTGGAAAATCGACCAAAAAATTAAACAGAGGGCAAGCTTCCAAGAAGACAATTTCAACAGTTATATTGTACTCTTAACTGTTTCCTTTTTTTAGCAGAAAAGAAAACGGCGGAGAAAAATGATGAGTTTTATGAATTTTCAAAGACATGCAAACCCAAAGTCCAAAAACCTATCAGCTCACACCAGCCAGAAGGGCCATTAGCATAAATGCTGCAAACAGTAAATGCTGAAGCGATTGTGGAGAAAGGCGTACCCTCGATTCTAAGGGGGACGTGGTAAGAGCCACTAATGAAAACGCAAAGAAGGTGCTTTGATAAGGGTAACACGGTGCTACCAGTCAATCAATCACAGCCACTGCTGGGCCTATCACCTGAGAAAATGAGAATCAAAATGTCACAGGCTTGGGGCTCTCCTGGTGGTGCAGTGGTTGAGAGTCTGCCTGCCAATGCAGGGCACACGGGTTCGAGCCCCGGTCTGAGAAGATCCCACATGCCGCGGAGCAACTGGGCCCGTGAGCCACAACCACTGAGCCTGCGCGTCTGGAGCCTGTGCTCTGCAACAAGAGAGTCCGCGATAGTGAGAGACCCACGCACTGCGATGAAGAGTGGCACCCGCTCGCCGCAACTACAGAAAGCCCTCGCGCACAAACGAAGACCCAACACAGCCAAAAATAAATAAATAAATATTTAAAAAAAAAAAGTCACAGGCTGGCAATCCTGCACTCCAACAATATTTACCATAGCCAACACTTGGAAGCAATGAAAATGTCCATCAACCGAGGAATGCACAAAGTAGAAGTGGTCCACGTACACAGTGAAAAATTACTCCAATAAAAAATAAAAATTAAATTTAAAAATCCAACAAAAGTAAAGAGACATCAGCTTGTGTGGGTTTGTCCGGGCACACTCCACTCTAATTTATAACCGAGAAACACCACAGGCCGCAAGGGCTTTTCCCTAGTTACCAGGGTGGGGAACATAGAAAGGCTGCCGCCATCTGGCAGTTACCTGCAAAAGCAGCTTTAAGGCCTGTGCTAATGATCATTTCATAGGAAGAAGTAATGCAGGACTGTAAATGAAACCTGCCCTCAAAATGTCTTGAGGGAGGTAATGGCCAAAACATTTCAAAATGTGACACATACTTTAAGAGAACACTTTGAAGTACTAAGGGGTAATCACAGCTTGAAAAATAAAAAGGATATGCCTTAAAGCTTAATTTCAACGGATTATGAGGCACATGTGAATTCAACCAAAAAGAGGTATCAGCACACACTTGTCAGAAAAACCATCAGCAAGAAAACTACAAACAATAAATGCTGAAGCTGTTGTGGAGAAATGCATAGCCTCAACTTCAAGGGGGACGTAACTTGGAAAGGGCCACGAATGAGAACAGAATGCAGGTGCCTTAAAAAGGTAAACATTGAGCTACCATATGATCCAGCAGGCCCACTCCTCGACCTATAATCTAAGAAGAGAGAATTGGAAAGACACAGGCAGGCAAATCTGCATTACACTGTATTACAATAGCCAAGATATAGAGGTAACCAAAAAGTCCACCAACAGATGGGTGGACAAAGAAGAACTCCTCCATGTATAGATGGAATATTCGCTAGTGAAAAAAATGAAACAATGCCATTTGCAGCACCATAGATGAGTCTAGACGTAATCACACCACATGTAGTAAGTGAGAAAGTAAAAGACACATATCCTATCATATCACTTTTAGGAGTTACATAAAAATTGATACTAATGAAGATATTTCCATAGAGAAAGGCAATCACAGATTCATTAAAAAACTTATGGTTCACCAGATAGAAAGGGATGAGGATTGGATAATTTACCATATTGGGGTTAACAGAGATATACAAACCATGTGAAATATATAATCACCAAAGACGTACGGAAGACCAGGAGAAGACTACTCAACATTGTGTCATAACCTACATGGGAAAAGGATGCGAGGAAGAATAGATACACGTATATGTGTGAAAGAACCACATTTGCACACCTAGAACAAACAAACCATTGTAATCAAATTTGCTTGGATAAAAAATAAAAAGTAAATTATAATTATGAACAAGAAGTAATGAGACATAAACATAAAGGGCTTTTTCCTGGCACATTCCATTCTAATTTAAAACCTAGAACACCACTTCCATTAAGGCTCTGTTTCCCCAGTTACCAAATCTGGTAAACGAGAAATGATGCCACCTTGTGGCCGTTTCCTGCAAGAGCAGCTTTAAACTCACAGCTAATGGTCACTTAACATTCACAAGGACTCAGGGCTGTAAAGGACACCTGCCCTAAAAAATTGTGCTGAAGTAGGGAATGGACAAAAAATTCAAAACAGGCAAATGTTTCCAGAAGAGAGTATGAATATTAACGTTTTACTCACGCTCTTTTAAAAAAAAGGAAAATGGATAAAAGCTCAACCTCAGGGAGTGTTAGACCCATGCAATCTAATGTACAAAAAGTTTCAACTTACACCAGTCGACTGACCATCAGCAAAAAGTCTACAAACAATAAATGCTGAAGGGGTTTTAGAGAACTGTGTACCCTCTACCTGCTGGTGAGACATAAAGGGGTAACGGCCAATAATCAGAACAGAAAGGAGCTGTGTTTAAAAGTAAAAATGGTGGTACCACTCAATCCAGCAGGCGCGCCATTGGACCTTTCACCGGAGAAGACAAGAATCGAGAAGACACAGGCCGCAAAAGCTGCAGTGCAGCCTAATTCACAATAGCCAAGACAGTGAAGTAATCAAAATGTCCAACAACAGATAAATGGATAAAGAAGAAGTGGTCCATGTACACAATGGAATATTAGCCATGGAAAAGAATGAACCATTGCTCTTTGAGGCAGCACAAATGAGTCTGGAGATAATCACGAAACATGAGGTAAGTCCGAAAGGAAAAGACCTATATTCTATGATATCACTTATAGGCGTTATCTAATAACTGACACTAATGAACATATTTCCACAGAGAAAGACACTCACAGAGTTAGAAAACCAACTATGCTCATCTAAAGGAAAGGTGGGGGGAGTGGATAAATTAAGATTAGTGTTACTATATGTATACAAACACATATTATATACATATCTCAAAAAGACCGACCATATAGAAGGGAGGTGTGCGGAACCCTCTGTAACATTTTACATGGGAAGAGGATCTGTACTTGAATAGACATATATAATGTACAAATGAACCAGATTGTGTACACCTAGGACGAACAATATTCTAACCTTTACCCCAATTAAAAAAAAATTTAAAACCAAGAAGAAATAATGAGACATAAACTTATGGGGTTTTCTCCATGCACATTCCAATGTAATTTACAACCTAGGAACACGACTTCCAGAAAGGCTCTCCTGCCCTAGTACCCAGAGTGGGGAATGGAGAAATGCTGCCTGCTTGAGGCCACTTCCCACAACAGCAGCTTTAAACCCATTGCTAAAGGTCACTAAATATGCACCACACTTGCAGTTCGGGAAATGAGACCTGCTCTCTAAAAAAATTCTGGGCTGGAAAATCGACCAAAAAATTAAACAGAGGGCAAGCTTCCAAGAAGACAATTTCAACAGTTATATTGTACTCTTAACTGTTTCCTTTTTTTAGCAGAAAAGAAAACGGCGGAGAAAAATGATGAGTTTTATGAATTTTCAAACACATGCAAACCCAAAGTCCAAAAACCTATCAGCTCACACCAGCCAGAAGGGCCATTAGCATAAATGCTGCAAACAGTAAATGCTGAAGCGATTGTGGAGAAAGGCGTACCCTCGATTCTAAGGGGGACGTGGTAAGAGCCACTAATGAAAACGCAAAGAAGGTGCTTTGATAAGGGTAACACGGTGCTACCAGTCAATCAATCACAGCCACTGCTGGGCCTATCACCTGAGAAAATGAGAATCAAAATGTCACAGGCTTGGGGCTTTCCTGGTGGTGCAGTGGTTGAGAGTCTGCCTGCCAATGCAGGGCACACGGGTTCGAGCCCCGGTCTGAGAAGATCCCACATGCCGCGGAGCAACTGGGCCCGTGAGCCACAACCACTGAGCCTGCGCGTCTGGAGCCTGTGCTCTGCAACAAGAGAGTCCGCGATAGTGAGAGACCCACGCACTGCGATGAAGAGTGGCACCCGCTCGCCGCAACTACAGAAAGCCCTCGCGCACAAACGAAGACCCAACACAGCCAAAAATAAATAAATAAATATTTAAAAAAAAAAAGTCACAGGCTGGCAATCCTGCACTCCAACAATATTTACCATAGCCAACACTTGGAAGCAATGAAAATGTCCATCAACCGAGGAATGCATAAAGTAGAAGTGGTCCACGTACACAGTGAAAAATTACTCCAATAAAAAATAAAAATTAAATTTAAAAATCCAACAAAAGTAAAGAGACATCAGCTTGTGTGGGTTTGTCCGGGCACACTCCACTCTAATTTATAACCGAGAAACACCACAGGCCGCAAGGGCTTTTCCCTAGTTACCAGGGTGGGGAACATAGAAAGGCTGCCGCCATCTGGCAGTTACCTGCAAAAGCAGCTTTAAGGCCTGTGCTAATGATCATTTCATAGGAAGAAGTAATGCAGGACTGTAAATGAAACCTGCCCTCAAAATGTCTTGAGGGAGGTAATGGCCAAAACATTTCAAAATGTGACACATACTTTAAGAGAACACTTTGAAGTACTAAGGGGTAATCACAGCTTGAAAAATAAAAAGGATATGCCTTAAAGCTTAATTTCAACGGATTATGAGGCACATGTGAATTCAACCAAAAAGAGGTATCAGCACACACTTGTCAGAAAAACCATCAGCAAGAAAAGTACAAACAATAAATGCTGAAGCTGTTGTGGAGAAATGCATAGCCTCAACTTCAAGGGGGACGTAACTTGGAAAGGGCCACGAATGAGAACAGAATGGAGGTGCCTTAAAAAGGTAAACATTGAGCTACCATATGATCCAGCAGGCCCACTCCTCGACCTATAATCTAAGAAGAGAGAATTGGAAAGACACAGGCAGGCAAATCTGCATTACACTGTATTACAATAGCCAAGATATAGAGGTAACCAAAAAGTCCACCAACAGATGGGTGGACAAAGAAGAACTCCTCCATGTATAGATGGAATATTCGCTAGTGAAAAAAATGAAACAATGCCATTTGCAGCACCATAGATGAGTCTAGACGTAATCACACCACATGTAGTAAGTGAGAAAGTAAAAGACACATATCCTATCATATCACTTTTAGGAGTTACATAAAAATTGATACTAATGAAGATATTTCCATAGAGAAAGGCAATCACAGATTCATTAAAAAACTTATGGTTCACCAGATAGAAAGGGATGAGGATTGGATAATTTACCATATTGGGGTTAACAGAGATATACAAACCATGTGAAATATATAATCACCAAAGACGTACGGAAGACCAGGAGAAGACTACTCAACATTGTGTCATAACCTACATGGGAAAAGGATGCGAGGAAGAATAGATACACGTATATGTGTGAAAGAACCACATTTGCACACCTAGAACAAACAAACCATTGTAATCAAATTTGCTTGGATAAAAAATAAAAAGTAAATTATAATTATGAACAAGAAGTAATGAGACATAAACATAAAGGGCTTTTTCCTGGCACATTCCATTCTAATTTAAAACCTAGAACACCACTTCCATTAAGGCTCTGTTTCCCCAGTTACCAAATTTGGTAAACGAGAAATGATGCCACCTTGTGGCCGTTTCCTGCAAGAGCAGCTTTAAACTCACAGCTAATGGTCACTTAACATTCACAAGGACTCAGGGCTGTAAAGGACACCTGCCCTAAAAAATTGTGCTGAAGTAGGGAATGGACAAAAAATTCAAAACAGGCAAATGTTTCCAGAAGAGAGTATGAATATTAACGTTTTACTCACGCTCTTTTAAAAAAAAGGAAAATGGATAAAAGCTCAACCTCAGGGAGTGTTAGACCCATGCAATCTAATCTACAAAAAGTTTCAACTTACACCAGTCGACTGACCATCAGCAAAAAGTCTACAAACAATAAATGCTGAAGGGGTTTTAGAGAACTGTGTACCCTCTACCTGCTGGTGAGACATAATGGGGTAACGGCCAATAATGAGAACAGAAAGGAGCTGTGTTTAAAAGTAAAAATGGAGGTACCACTCAATCCAGCAGGCGCGCCATTGGACCTTTCACCGGAGAAGACAAGAATCGAGAAGACACAGGCCGCAAAAGCTGCAGTGCAGCCTAATTCACAATAGCCAAGACAGTGAAGTAATCAAAATGTCCAACAACAGATAAATGGATAAAGAAGAAGTGGTCCATGTACACAAAGGAATATTAGCCATGGAAAACAATGAACCATTGCTCTTTGAGGCAGCACAAATCAGTCTGGAGATAATCACAAAACATGAGGTAAGTCCGAAAGGAAAAGACCTATATTCTATGATATCACTTATAGGCGTTATCTAATAACTGACACTAATGAACATATTTTCACAGAGAAAGACACTCACAGAGTTAGAAAACCAACTATGCTCATCTAAAGGAAAGGTGGGGGGAGTGGATAATTTAAGATTAGTGTTACTATATGTATACAAACACATATTATATACATATCTCAAAAAGACCGACCATATAGAAGGGAGGTGTGCGGAACCCTCTGTAACATTTTACATGGGAAGAGGATCTGTACTTGAATAGACATATATAATGTACAAATGAACCAGATTGTGTACACCTAGGACGAACAATATTCTAACCTTTACCCCAATTAAAAAAAAATTTAAAACCAAGAAGAAATAATGAGACATAAACTTATGAGGTTTTCTCCATGCACATTCCAATGTAATTTACAACCTAGGAACACGACTTCCAGAAAGGCTCTCCTGCCCTAGTACCCAGAGTGGGGAATGGAGAAATGCTGCCTGCTTGAGGCCACTTCCCACAACAGCAGCTTTAAACCCATTGCTAAAGGTCACTAAATATGCACCACACTTGCAGTTCGGGAAATGAGACCTGCTCTCTAAAAAAATTCTGGGCTGGAAAATCGACCAAAAAATTAAACAGAGGGCAAGCTTCCAAGAAGACAATTTCAACAGTTATATTGTACTCTTAACTGTTTCCTTTTTTTAGCAGAAAAGAAAACGGCGGAGAAAAATGATGAGTTTTATGAATTTTCAAAGACATGCAAACCCAAAGTCCAAAAACCTATCAGCTCACACCAGCCAGAAGGGCCATTAGCATAAATGCTGCAAACAGTAAATGCTGAAGCGATTGTGGAGAAAGGCGTACCCTCGATTCTAAGGGGGACGTGGTAAGAGCCACTAATGAAAACGCAAAGAAGGTGCTTTGATAAGGGTAACACGGTGCTACCAGTCAATCAATCACACCCACTGCTGGGCCTATCACCTGAGAAAATGAGAATCAAAATGTCACAGGCTTGGGGCTTTCCTGGTGGTGCAGTGGTTGAGAGTCTGCCTGCCAATGCAGGGCACACGGGTTCGAGCCCCGGTCTGAGAAGATCCCACATGCCGCGGAGCAACTGGGCCCGTGAGCCACAACCACTGAGCCTGCGCGTCTGGAGCCTGTGCTCTGCAACAAGAGAGTCCGCGATAGTGAGAGACCCACGCACTGCGATGAAGAGTGGCACCCGCTCGCCGCAACTACAGAAAGCCCTCGCGCACAAACGAAGACCCAACACAGCCAAAAATAAATAAATAAATATTTAAAAAAAAAAAGTCACAGGCTGGCAATCCTGCACTCCAACAATATTTACCATAGCCAACACTTGGAAGCAATGAAAATGTCAATCAACCGAGGAATGCACAAAGTAGAAGTGGTCCACGTACACAGTGAAAAATTACTCCAATAAAAAATAAAAATTAAATTTAAAAATCCAACAAAAGTAAAGAGACATCAGCTTGTGTGGGTTTGTCCGGGCACACTCCACTCTAATTTATAACCGAGAAACACCACAGGCCGCAAGGGCTTTTCCCTAGTTACCAGGGTGGGGAACATAGAAAGGCTGCCGCCATCTGGCAGTTACCTGCAAAAGCAGCTTTAAGGCCTGTGCTAATGATCATTTCATAGGAAGAAGTAATGCAGGACTGTAAATGAAACCTGCCCTCAAAATGTCTTGAGGGAGGTAATGGCCAAAACATTTCAAAATGTGACACATACTTTAAGAGAACACTTGGAAGTACTAAGGGGTAATCACAGCTTGAAAAATAAAAAGGATATGCCTTAAAGCTTAATTTCAACGGATTATGAGGCACATGTGAATTCAACCAAAAAGAGGTATCAGCACACACTTGTCAGAAAAACCATCAGCAAGAAAACTACAAACAATAAATGCTGAAGCTGTTGTGGAGAAATGCATAGCCTCAACTTCAAGGGGGACGTAACTTGGAAAGGGCCACGAATGAGAACAGAATGCAGGTGCCTTAAAAAGGTAAACATTGAGCTACCATATGATCCAGCAGGCCCACTCCTCGACCTATAATCTAAGAAGAGAGAATTGGAAAGACACAGGCAGGCAAATCTGCATTACACTGTATTACAATAGCCAAGATATAGAGGTAACCAAAAAGTCCACCAACAGATGGGTGGACAAAGAAGAACTCCTCCATGTATAGATGGAATATTCGCTAGTGAAAAAAATGAAACAATGCCATTTGCAGCACCATAGATGAGTCTAGACGTAATCACACCACATGTAGTAAGTGAGAAAGTAAAAGACACATATCCTATCATATCACTTTTAGGAGTTACATAAAAATTGATACTAATGAAGATATTTCCATAGAGAAAGGCAATCACAGATTCATTAAAAAACTTATGGTTCACCAGATAGAAAGGGATGAGGATTGGATAATTTACCATATTGGGGTTAACAGAGATATACAAACCATGTGAAATATATAATCACCAAAGACGTACGGAAGACCAGGAGAAGACTACTCAACATTGTGTCATAACCTACATGGGAAAAGGATGCGAGGAAGAATAGATACACGTATATGTGTGAAAGAACCACATTTGCACACTTAGAACAAACAAACCATTGTAATCAAATTTGCTTGGATAAAAAATAAAAAGTAAATTATAATTATGAACAAGAAGTAATGAGACATAAACATAAAGGGCTTTTTCCTGGCACATTCCATTCTAATTTAAAACCTAGAACACCACTTCCATTAAGGCTCTGTTTCCCCAGTTACCAAATTTGGTAAACGAGAAATGATGCCACCTTGTGGCCGTTTCCTGCAAGAGCAGCTTTAAACTCACAGCTAATGGTCACTTAACATTCACAAGGACTCAGGGCTGTAAAGGACACCTGCCCTAAAAAATTGTGCTGAAGTAGGGAATGGACAAAAAATTCAAAACAGGCAAATGTTTCCAGAAGAGAGTATGAATATTAACGTTTTACTCACGCTCTTTTAAAAAAAAGGAAAATGGATAAAAGCTCAACCTCAGGGAGTGTTAGACCCATGCAATCTAATCTACAAAAAGTTTCAACTTACACCAGTCGACTGACCATCAGCAAAAAGTCTACAAACAATAAATGCTGAAGGGGTTTTAGAGAACTGTGTACCCTCTACCTGCTGGTGAGACATAAAGGGGTAACGGCCAATAATGAGAACAGAAAGGAGCTGTGTTTAAAAGTAAAAATGGAGGTACCACTCAATCCAGCAGGCGCGCCATTGGACCTTTCACCGGAGAAGACAAGAATCGAGAAGACACAGGCCGCAAAAGCTGCAGTGCAGCCTAATTCACAATAGCCAAGACAGTGAAGTAATCAAAATGTCCAACAACAGATAAATGGATAAAGAAGAAGTGGTCCATGTACACAACGGAATATTAGCCATGGAAAACAATGAACCATTGCTCTTTGAGGCAGCACAAATGAGTCTGGAGATAATCACGAAACATGAGGTAAGTCCGAAAGGAAAAGACCTATATTCTATGATATCACTTATAGGCGTTATCTAATAACTGACACTAATGAACATATTTTCACAGAGAAAGACACTCACAGAGTTAGAAAACCAACTATGCTCATCTAAAGGAAAGGTGGGGGGAGTGGATAAATTAAGATTAGTGTTACTATATGTATACAAACACATATTATATACATATCTCAAAAAGACCGACCATATAGAAGGGAGGTGTGCGGAACCCTCTGTAACATTTTACATGGGAAGAGGATCTGTACTTGAATAGACATATATAATGTACAAATGAACCAGATTGTGTACACCTAGGACGAACAATATTCTAAGCTTTACCCCAATTAAAAAAAAAATTAAAACCAAGAAGAAATAATGAGACATAAACTTATGGGGTTTTCTCCATGCACATTCCAATGTAATTTACAACCTAGGAACACGACTTCCAGAAAGGCTCTCCTGCCCTAGTACCCAGAGTGGGGAATGGAGAAATGCTGCCTGCTTGAGGCCACTTCCCACAACAGCAGCTTTAAACCCATTGCTAAAGGTCACTAAATATGCACCACACTTGCAGTTTGGGAAATGAGACCTGCTCTCTAAAAAAATTCTGGGCTGGAAAATCGACCAAAAAATTAAACAGAGGGCAAGCTTCCAAGAAGACAATTTCAACAGTTATATTGTACTCTTAACTGTTTCCTTTTTTTAGCAGAAAAGAAAACGGCGGAGAAAAATGATGAGTTTTATGAATTTTCAAAGACATGCAAACCCAAAGTCCAAAAACCTATCAGCTCACACCAGCCAGAAGGGCCATTAGCATAAATGCTGCAAACAGTAAATGCTGAAGCGATTGTGGAGAAAGGCGTACCCTCGATTCTAAGGGGGACGTGGTAAGAGCCACTAATGAAAACGCAAAGAAGGTGCTTTGATAAGGGTAACACGGTGCTACCAGTCAATCAATCACACCCACTGCTGGGCCTATCACCTGAGAAAATGAGAATCAAAATGTCACAGGCTTGGGGCTTTCCTGGTGGTGCAGTGGTTGAGAGTCTGCCTGCCAATGCAGGGCACACGGGTTCGAGCCCCGGTCTGAGAAGATCCCACATGCCGCGGAGCAACTGGGCCCGTGAGCCACAACCACTGAGCCTGCGCGTCTGGAGCCTGTGCTCTGCAACAAGAGAGTCCGCGATAGTGAGAGACCCACGCACTGCGATGAAGAGTGGCACCCGCTCGCCGCAACTACAGAAAGCCCTCGCGCACAAACGAAGACCCAACACAGCCAAAAATAAATAAATAAATATTAAAAAAAAAAAGTCACAGGCTGGCAATCCTGCACTCCAACAATATTTACCATAGCCAACACTTGGAAGCAATGAAAATGTCCATCAACCGAGGAATGCACAAAGTAGAAGTGGTCCACGTACACAGTGAAAAATTACTCCAATAAAAAATAAAAATTAAATTTAAAAATCCAACAAAAGTAAAGAGACATCAGCTTGTGTGGGTTTGTCCGGGCACACTCCACTCTAATTTATAACCGAGAAACACCACAGGCCGCAAGGGCTTTTCCCTAGTTACCAGGGTGGGGAACATAGAAAGGCTGCCGCCATCTGGCAGTTACCTGCAAAAGCAGCTTTAAGGCCTGTGCTAATGATCATTTCATAGGAAGAAGTAATGCAGGACTGTAAATGAAACCTGCCCTCAAAATGTCTTGAGGGAGGTAATGGCCAAAACATTTCAAAATGTGACACATACTTTAAGAGAACACTTTGAAGTACTAAGGGGTAATCACAGCTTGAAAAATAAAAAGGATATGCCTTAAAGCTTAATTTCAACGGATTATGAGGCACATGTGAATTCAACCAAAAAGAGGTATCAGCACACACTTGTCAGAAAAACCATCAGCAAGAAAACTACAAACAATAAATGCTGAAGCTGTTGTGGAGAAATGCATAGCCTCAACTTCAAGGGGGACGTAACTTGGAAAGGGCCACGAATGAGAACAGAATGCAGGTGCCTTAAAAAGGTAAACATTGAGCTACCATATGATCCAGCAGGCCCACTCCTCGACCTATAATCTAAGAAGAGAGAATTGGAAAGACACAGGCAGGCAAATCTGCATTACACTGTATTACAATAGCCAAGATATAGAGGTAACCAAAAAGTCCACCAACAGATGGGTGGACAAAGAAGAACTCCTCCATGTATAGATGGAATATTCGCTAGTGAAAAAAATGAAACAATGCCATTTGCAGCACCATAGATGAGTCTAGACGTAATCACACCACATGTAGTAAGTGAGAAAGTAAAAGACACATATCCTATCATATCACTTTTAGGAGTTACATAAAAATTGATACTAATGAAGATATTTCCATAGAGAAAGGCAATCACAGATTCATTAAAAAACTTATGGTTCACCAGATAGAAAGGGATGAGGATTGGATAATTTACCATATTGGGGTTAACAGAGATATACAAACCATGTGAAATATATAATCACCAAAGACGTACGGAAGACCAGGAGAAGACTACTCAACATTGTGTCATAACCTACATGGGAAAAGGATGCGAGGAAGAATAGATACACGTATATGTGTGAAAGAACCACATTTGCACACCTAGAACAAACAAACCATTGTAATCAAATTTGCTTGGATAAAAAATAAAAAGTAAATTATAATTATGAACAAGAAGTAATGAGACATAAACATAAAGGGCTTTTTCCTGGCACATTCCATTCTAATTTAAAACCTAGAACACCACTTCCATTAAGGCTCTGTTTCCCCAGTTACCAAATTAGGTAAACGAGAAATGATGCCACCTTGTGGCCGTTTCCTGCAAGAGCAGCTTTAAATTCACAGCTAATGGTCACTTAACATTCACAAGGACTCAGGGCTGTAAAGGACACCTGCCCTAAAAAATTGTGCTGAAGTAGGGAATGGACAAAAAATTCAAAACAGGCAAATGTTTCCAGAAGAGAGTATGAATATTAACGTTTTACTCACGCTCTTTTAAAAAACAAGGAAAATGGATAAAAGCTCAACCTCAGGGAGTGTTAGACCCATGCAATCTAATCTACAAAAAGTTTCAACTTACACCAGTCGACTGACCATCAGCAAAAAGTCTACAAACAATAAATGCTGAAGGGGTTTTAGAGAACTGTGTACCCTCTACCTGCTGGTGAGACATAATGGGGTAACGGCCAATAATGAGAACAGAAAGGAGCTGTGTTTAAAAGTAAAAATGGAGGTACCACTCAATCCAGCAGGCGCGCCATTGGACATTTCACCGGAGAAGACAAGAATCGAGAAGACACAGGCCGCAAAAGCTGCAGTGCAGCCTAATTCACAATAGCCAAGACAGTGAAGTAATCAAAATGTCCAACAACAGATAAATGGATAAAGAAGAAGTGGTCCATGTACACAAAGGAATATTAGCCATGGAAAACAATGAACCATTGCTCTTTGAGGCAGCACAAATCAGTCTGGAGATAATCACGAAACATGAGGTAAGTCCGAAAGGAAAAGACCTATATTCTATGATATCACTTATAGGCGTTATCTAATAACTGACACTAATGAACATATTTTCACAGAGAAAGACACTCACAGAGTTAGAAAACCAACTATGCTCATCTAAAGGAAAGGTGGGGGGAGTGGATAATTTAAGATTAGTGTTACTATATGTATACAAACACATATTATATACATATCTCAAAAAGACCGACCATATAGAAGGGAGGTGTGCGGAACCCTCTGTAACATTTTACATGGGAAGAGGATCTGTACTTGAATAGACATATATAATGTACAAATGAACCAGATTGTGTACACCTAGGACAAACAATATTCTAACCTTTACCCCAATTAAAAAAAAATTTAAAACCAAGAAGAAATAATGAGACATAAACTTATGGGGTTTTCTCCATGCACATTCCAATGTAATTTACAACCTAGGAACACGACTTCCAGAAAGGCTCTCCTGCCCTAGTACCCAGAGTGGGGAATGGAGAAATGCTGCCTGCTTGAGGCCACTCCCCACAACAGCAGCTTTAAACCCATTGCTAAAGGTCACTAAATATGCACCACACTTGCAGTTCGGGAAATGAGACCTGCTCTCTAAAAAAATTCTGGGCTGGAAAATCGACCAAAAAATTAAACAGAGGGCAAGCTTCCAAGAAGACAATTTCAACAGTTATATTGTACTCTTAACTGTTTCCTTTTTTTAGCAGAAAAGAAAACGGCGGAGAAAAATGATGAGTTTTATGAATTTTCAAAGACATGCAAACCCAAAGTCCAAAAACCTATCAGCTCACACCAGCCAGAAGGGCCATTAGCATAAATGCTGCAAACAGTAAATGCTGAAGCGATTGTGGAGAAAGGCGTACC
Source organism: Balaenoptera physalus (assembly GCF_965194825.1). Lineage (NCBI taxonomy): Eukaryota > Metazoa > Chordata > Mammalia > Artiodactyla > Balaenopteridae > Balaenoptera > Balaenoptera physalus. Next base: position 61,954 of record NW_028125676.1, on the reverse strand, counting down.
CTCGATTCTAAGGGGGACGTGGTAAGAGCCACTAATGAAAACGCAAAGAAGGTGCTTTGATAAGGGTAACACGGTGCTACCAGTCAATCAATCACACCCACTGCTGGGCCTATCACCTGAGAAAATGAGAATCAAAATGTCACAGGCTTGGGGCTTTCCTGGTGGTGCAGTGGTTGAGAGTCTGCCTGCCAATGCAGGGCACACGGGTTCGAGCCCCGGTCTGAGAAGATCCCACATGCCGCGGAGCAACTGGGCCCGTGAGCCACAACCACTGAGCCTGCGCGTCTGGAGCCTGTGCTCTGCAACAAGAGAGTCCGCGATAGTGAGAGACCCACGCACTGCGATGAAGAGTGGCACCCGCTCGCCGCAACTACAGAAAGCCCTCGCGCACAAACGAAGACCCAACACAGCCAAAAATAAATAAATAAATATTTTAAAAAAAAAGTCACAGGCTGGCAATCCTGCACTCCAACAATATTTACCATAGCCAACACTTGGAAGCAATGAAAATGTCCATCAACCGAGGAATGCACAAAGTAGAAGTGGTCCACGTACACAGTGAAAAATTACTCCAATAAAAAATAAAAATTAAATTTAAAAATCCAACAAAAGTAAAGAGACATCAGCTTGTGTGGGTTTGTCCGGGCACACTCCACTCTAATTTATAACCGAGAAACACCACAGGCCGCAAGGGCTTTTCCCTAGTTACCAGGGTGGGGAACATAGAAAGGCTGCCGCCATCTGGCAGTTACCTGCAAAAGCAGCTTTAAGGCCTGTGCTAATGATCATTTCATAGGAAGAAGTAATGCAGGACTGTAAATGAAACCTGCCCTCAAAATGTCTTGAGGGAGGTAATGGCCAAAACATTTCAAAATGTGACACATACTTTAAGAGAACACTTTGAAGAACTAAGGGGTAATCACAGCTTGAAAAATAAAAAGGATATGCCTTAAAGCTTAATTTCAACGGATTATGAGGCACATGTGAATTCAACCAAAAAGAGGTATCAGCACACACTTGTCAGAAAAACCATCAGCAAGAAAACTACAAACAATAAATGCTGAAGCTGTTGTGGAGAAATGCATAGCCTCAACTTCAAGGGGGACGTAACTTGGAAAGGGCCACGAATGAGAACAGAATGCAGGTGCCTTAAAAAGGTAAACATTGAGCTACCATATGATCCAGCAGGCCCACTCCTCGACCTATAATCTAAGAAGAGAGAATTGGAAAGACACAGGCAGGCAAATCTGCATTACACTGTATTACAATAGCCAAGATATAGAGGTAACCAAAAAGTCCACCAACAGATGGGTGGACAAAGAAGAACTCCTCCATGTATAGATGGAATATTCGCTAGTGAAAAAAATGAAACAATGCCATTTGCAGCACCATAGATGAGTCTAGACGTAATCACACCACATGTAGTAAGTGAGAAAGTAAAAGACACATATCCTATCATATCACTTTTAGGAGTTACATAAAAATTGATACTAATGAAGATATTTCCATAGAGAAAGGCAATCACAGATTCATTAAAAAACTTATGGTTCACCAGATAGAAAGGGATGAGGATTGGATAATTTACCATATTGGGGTTAACAGAGATATACAAACCATGTGAAATATATAATCACCAAAGACGTACGGAAGACCAGGAGAAGACTACTCAACATTGTGTCATAACCTACATGGGAAAAGGATGCGAGGAAGAATAGATACACGTATATGTGTGAAAGAACCACATTTGCACACCTAGAACAAACAAACCATTGTAATCAAATTTGCTTGGATAAAAAATAAAAAGTAAATTATAATTATGAACAAGAAGTAATGAGACATAAACATAAAGGGCTTTTTCCTGGCACATTCCATTCTAATTTAAAACCTAGAACACCACTTCCATTAAGGCTCTGTTTCCCCAGTTACCAAATTTGGTAAACGAGAAATGATGCCACCTTGTGGCCGTTTCCTGCAAGAGCAGCTTTAAACTCACAGCTAATGGTCACTTAACATTCACAAGGACTCAGGGCTGTAAAGGACACCTGCCCTAAAAAATTGTGCTGAAGTAGGGAATGGACAAAAAATTCAAAACAGGCAAATGTTTCCAGAAGAGAGTATGAATATTAACGTTTTACTCACGCTCTTTTAAAAAAAAGGAAAATGGATAAAAGCTCAACCTCAGGGAGTGTTAGACCCATGCAATCTAATCTACAAAAAGTTTCAACTTACACCAGTCGACTGACCATCAGCAAAAAGTCTACAAACAATAAATGCTGAAGGGGTTTTAGAGAACTGTGTACCCTCTACCTGCTGGTGAGACATAATGGGGTAACGGCCAATAATGAGAACAGAAAGGAGCTGTGTTTAAAAGTAAAAATGGAGGTACCACTCAATCCAGCAGGCGCGCCATTGGACCTTTCACCGGAGAAGACAAGAATCGAGAAGACACAGGCCGCAAAAGCTGCAGTGCAGCCTAATTCACAATAGCCAAGACAGTGAAGTAATCAAAATGTCCAACAACAGATAAATGGATAAAGAAGAAGTGGTCCATGTACACAACGGAATATTAGCCATGGAAAACAATGAACCATTGCTCTTTGAGGCAGCACAAATCAGTCTGGAGATAATCACGAAACATGAGGTAAGTCCGAAAGGAAAAGACCTATATTCTATGATATCACTTATAGGCGTTATCTAATAACTGACACTAATGAACATATTTTCACAGAGAAAGACACTCACAGAGTTAGAAAACCAACTATGCTCATCTAAAGGAAAGGTGGGCGGAGTGGATAAATTAAGATTAGTGTTACTATATGTATACAAACACATATTATATACATATCTCAAAAAGACCGACCATATAGAAGGGAGGTGTGCGGAACCCTCTGTAACATTTTACATGGGAAGAGGATCTGTACTTGAATAGACATATAAAATGTACAAATGAACCAGATTGTGTACACCTAGGACAAACAATATTCTAACCTTTACCCCAATTAAAAAAAAATTTAAAACCAAGAAGAAATAATGAGACATAAACTTATGGGGTTTTCTCCATGCACATTCCAATGTAATTTACAACCTAGGAACACGACTTCCAGAAAGGCTCTCCTGCCCTAGTACCCAGAGTGGGGAATGGAGAAATGCTGCCTGCTTGAGGCCACTCCCCACAACAGCAGCTTTAAACCCATTGCTAAAGGTCACTAAATATGCACCACACTTGCAGTTCGGGAAATGAGACCTGCTCTCTAAAAAAATTCTGGGCTGGAAAATCGACCAAAAAATTAAACAGAGGGCAAGCTTCCAAGAAGACAATTTCAACAGTTATATTGTACTCTTAACTGTTTCCTTTTTTTAGCAGAAAAGAAAACGGCGGAGAAAAATGATGAGTTTTATGAATTTTCAAAGACATGCAAACCCAAAGTCCAAAAACCTATCAGCTCACACCAGCCAGAAGGGCCATTAGCATAAATGCTGCAAACAGTAAATGCTGAAGCGATTGTGGAGAAAGGCGTACCCTCGATTCTAAGGGGGACGTGGTAAGAGCCACTAATGAAAACGCAAAGAAGGTGCTTTGATAAGGGTAACACGGTGCTACCAGTCAATCAATCACACCCACTGCTGGGCCTATCACCTGAGAAAATGAGAATCAAAATGTCACAGGCTTGGGGCTTTCCTGGTGGTGCAGTGGTTGAGAGTCTGCCTGCCAATGCAGGGCACACGGGTTCGAGCCCCGGTCTGAGAAGATCCCACATGCCGTGGAGCAACTGGGCCCGTGAGCCACAACCACTGAGCCTGCGCGTCTGGAGCCTGTGCTCTGCAACAAGAGAGTCCGCGATAGTGAGAGACCCACGCACTGCGATGAAGAGTGGCACCCGCTCGCCGCAACTACAGAAAGCCCTCGCGCACAAACGAAGACCCAACACAGCCAAAAATAAATAAATAAATATTTTAAAAAAAAAGTCACAGGCTGGCAATCCTGCACTCCAACAATATTTACCATAGCCAACACTTGGAAGCAATGAAAATGTCCATCAACCGAGGAATGCACAAAGTAGAAGTGGTCCACGTACACAGTGAAAAATTACTCCAATAAAAAATAAAAATTAAATTTAAAAATCCAACAAAAGTAAAGAGACATCAGCTTGTGTGGGTTTGTCCGGGCACACTCCACTCTAATTTATAACCGAGAAACACCACAGGCCGCAAGGGCTTTTCCCTAGTTACCAGGGTGGGGAACATAGAAAGGCTGCCGCCATCTGGCAGTTACCTGCAAAAGCAGCTTTAAGGCCTGTGCTAATGATCATTTCATAGGAAGAAGTAATGCAGGACTGTAAATGAAACCTGCCCTCAAAATGTCTTGAGGGAGGTAATGGCCAAAACATTTCAAAATGTGACACATACTTTAAGAGAACACTTTGAAGAACTAAGGGGTAATCACAGCTTGAAAAATAAAAAGGATATGCCTTAAAGCTTAATTTCAACGGATTATGAGGCACATGTGAATTCAACCAAAAAGAGGTATCAGCACACACTTGTCAGAAAAACCATCAGCAAGAAAACTACAAACAATAAATGCTGAAGCTGTTGTGGAGAAATGCATAGCCTCAACTTCAAGGGGGACGTAACTTGGAAAGGGCCACGAATGAGAACAGAATGCAGGTGCCTTAAAAAGGTAAACATTGAGCTACCATATGATCCAGCAGGCCCACTCCTCGACCTATAATCTAAGAAGAGAGAATTGGAAAGACACAGGCAGGCAAATCTGCATTACACTGTATTACAATAGCCAAGATATAGAGGTAACCAAAAAGTCCACCAACAGATGGGTGGACAAAGAAGAACTCCTCCATGTATAGATGGAATATTCGCTAGTGAAAAAAATGAAACAATGCCATTTGCAGCACCATAGATGAGTCTAGACGTAATCACACCACATGTAGTAAGTGAGAAAGTAAAAGACACATATCCTATCATATCACTTTTAGGAGTTACATAAAAATTGATACTAATGAAGATATTTCCATAGAGAAAGGCAATCACAGATTCATTAAAAAACTTATGGTTCACCAGATAGAAAGGGATGAGGATTGGATAATTTACCATATTGGGGTTAACAGAGATATACAAACCATGTGAAATATATAATCACCAAAGACGTACGGAAGACCAGGAGAAGACTACTCAACATTGTGTCATAACCTACATGGGAAAAGGATGCGAGGAAGAATAGATACACGTATATGTGTGAAAGAACCACATTTGCACACCTAGAACAAACAAACCATTGTAATCAAATTTGCTTGGATAAAAAATAAAAAGTAAATTATAATTATGAACAAGAAGTAATGAGACATAAACATAAAGGGCTTTTTCCTGGCACATTCCATTCTAATTTAAAACCTAGAACACCACTTCCATTAAGGCTCTGTTTCCCCAGTTACCAAATTTGGTAAACGAGAAATGATGCCACCTTGTGGCCGTTTCCTGCAAGAGCAGCTTTAAACTCACAGCTAATGGTCACTTAACATTCACAAGGACTCAGGGCTGTAAAGGACACCTGCCCTAAAAAATTGTGCTGAAGTAGGGAATGGACAAAAAATTCAAAACAGGCAAATGTTTCCAGAAGAGAGTATGAATATTAACGTTTTACTCACGCTCTTTTAAAAAAAAGGAAAATGGATAAAAGCTCAACCTCAGGGAGTGTTAGACCCATGCAATCTAATCTACAAAAAGTTTCAACTTACACCAGTCGACTGACCATCAGCAAAAAGTCTACAAACAATAAATGCTGAAGGGGTTTTAGAGAACTGTGTACCCTCTACCTGCTGGTGAGACATAATGGGGTAACGGCCAATAATGAGAACAGAAAGGAGCTGTGTTTAAAAGTAAAAATGGAGGTACCACTCAATCCAGCAGGCGCGCCATTGGACCTTTCACCGGAGAAGACAAGAATCGAGAAGACACAGGCCGCAAAAGCTGCAGTGCAGCCTAATTCACAATAGCCAAGACAGTGAAGTAATCAAAATGTCCAACAACAGATAAATGGATAAAGAAGAAGTGGTCCATGTACACAACGGAATATTAGCCATGGAAAACAATGAACCATTGCTCTTTGAGGCAGCACAAATCAGTCTGGAGATAATCACGAAACATGAGGTAAGTCCGAAAGGAAAAGACCTATATTCTATGATATCACTTATAGGCGTTATCTAATAACTGACACTAATGAACATATTTTCACAGAGAAAGACACTCACAGAGTTAGAAAACCAACTATGCTCATCTAAAGGAAAGGTGGGCGGAGTGGATAAATTAAGATTAGTGTTACTATATGTATACAAACACATATTATATACATATCTCAAAAAGACCGACCATATAGAAGGGAGGTGTGCGGAACCCTCTGTAACATTTTACATGGGAAGAGGATCTGTACTTGAATAGACATATATAATGTACAAATGAACCAGATTGTGTACACCTAGGACGAACAATATTCTAAGCTTTACCCCAATTAAAAAAAAAATTAAAACCAAGAAGAAATAATGAGACATAAACTTATGGGGTTTTCTCCATGCACATTCCAATGTAATTTACAACCTAGGAACACGACTTCCAGAAAGGCTCTCCTGCCCTAGTACCCAGAGTGGGGAATGGAGAAATGCTGCCTGCTTGAGGCCACTTCCCACAACAGCAGCTTTAAACCCATTGCTAAAGGTCACTAAATATGCACCACACTTGCAGTTTGGGAAATGAGACCTGCTCTCTAAAAAAATTCTGGGCTGGAAAATCGACCAAAAAATTAAACAGAGGGCAAGCTTCCAAGAAGACAATTTCAACAGTTATATTGTACTCTTAACTGTTTCCTTTTTTTAGCAGAAAAGAAAACGGCGGAGAAAAATGATGAGTTTTATGAATTTTCAAAGACATGCAAACCCAAAGTCCAAAAACCTATCAGCTCACACCAGCCAGAAGGGCCATTAGCATAAATGCTGCAAACAGTAAATGCTGAAGCGATTGTGGAGAAAGGCGTACCCTCGATTCTAAGGGGGACGTGGTAAGAGCCACTAATGAAAACGCAAAGAAGGTGCTTTGATAAGGGTAACACGGTGCTACCAGTCAATCAATCACACCCACTGCTGGGCCTATCACCTGAGAAAATGAGAATCAAAATGTCACAGGCTTGGGGCTTTCCTGGTGGTGCAGTGGTTGAGAGTCTGCCTGCCAATGCAGGGCACACGGGTTCGAGCCCCGGTCTGAGAAGATCCCACATGCCGCGGAGCAACTGGGCCCGTGAGCCACAACCACTGAGGCTGCGCGTCTGGAGCCTGTGCTCTGCAACAAGAGAGTCCGCGATAGTGAGAGACCCACGCACTGCAATGAAGAGTGGCCCCCGCTCGCCGCAACTACAGAAAGCCCTCGCGCACAAACGAAGACCCAACACAGCCAAAAATAAATAAATAAATATTAAAAAAAAAAAAGTCACAGGCTGGCAATCCTGCACTCCAACAATATTTACCATAGCCAACACTTGGAAGCAATGAAAATGTCCATCAACCGAGGAATGCACAAAGTAGAAGTGGTCCACGTACACAGTGAAAAATTACTCCAATAAAAAATAAAAATTAAATTTAAAAATCCAACAAAAGTAAAGAGACATCAGCTTGTGTGGGTTTGTCCGGGCACACTCCACTCTAATTTATAACCGAGAAACACCACAGGCCGCAAGGGCTTTTCCCTAGTTACCAGGGTGGGGAACATAGAAAGGCTGCCGCCATCTGGCAGTTACCTGCAAAAGCAGCTTTAAGGCCTGTGCTAATGATCATTTCATAGGAAGAAGTAATGCAGGACTGTAAATGAAACCTGCCCTCAAAATGTCTTGAGGGAGGTAATGGCCAAAACATTTCAAAATGTGACACATACTTTAAGAGAACACTTTGAAGTACTAAGGGGTAATCACAGCTTGAAAAATAAAAAGGATATGCCTTAAAGCTTAATTTCAACGGATTATGAGGCACATGTGAATTCAACCAAAAAGAGGTATCAGCACACACTTGTCAGAAAAACCATCAGCAAGAAAACTACAAACAATAAATGCTGAAGCTGTTGTGGAGAAATGCATAGCCTCAACTTCAAGGGGGACGTAACTTGGAAAGGGCCACAAATGAGAACAGAATGCAGGTGCCTTAAAAAGGTAAACATTGAGCTACCATATGATCCAGCAGGCCCACTCCTCGACCTATAATCTAAGAAGAGAGAATTGGAAAGACACAGGCAGGCAAATCTGCATTACACTGTATTACAATAGCCAAGATATAGAGGTAACCAAAAAGTCCACCAACAGATGGGTGGACAAAGAAGAACTCCTCCATGTATAGATGGAATATTCGCTAGTGAAAAAAATGAAACAATGCCATTTGCAGCACCATAGATGAGTCTAGACGTAATCACACCACATGTAGTAAGTGAGAAAGTAAAAGACACATATCCTATCATATCACTTTTAGGAGTTACATAAAAATTGATACTAATGAAGATATTTCCATAGAGAAAGGCAATCACAGATTCATTAAAAAACTTATGGTTCACCAGATAGAAAGGGATGAGGATTGGATAATTTACCATATTGGGGTTAACAGAGATATACAAACCATGTGAAATATATAATCACCAAAGACGTACGGAAGACCAGGAGAAGACTACTCAACATTGTGTCATAACCTACATGGGAAAAGGATGCGAGGAAGAATAGATACACGTATATGTGTGAAAGAACCACATTTGCACACCTAGAACAAACAAACCATTGTAATCAAATTTGCTTGGATAAAAAATAAAAAGTAAATTATAATTATGAACAAGAAGTAATGAGACATAAACATAAAGGGCTTTTTCCTGGCACATTCCATTCTAATTTAAAACCTAGAACACCACTTCCATTAAGGCTCTGTTTCCCCAGTTACCAAATTTGGTAAACGAGAAATGATGCCACCTTGTGGCCGTTTCCTGCAAGAGCAGCTTTAAACTCACAGCTAATGGTCACTTAACATTCACAAGGACTCAGGGCTGTAAAGGACACCTGCCCTAAAAAATTGTGCTGAAGTAGGGAATGGACAAAAAATTCAAAACAGGCAAATGTTTCCAGAAGAGAGTATGAATATTAACGTTTTACTCACGCTCTTTTAAAAAAAAGGAAAATGGATAAAAGCTCAACCTCAGGGAGTGTTAGACCCATGCAATCTAATCTACAAAAAGTTTCAACTTACACCAGTCGACTGACCATCAGCAAAAAGTCTACAAACAATAAATGCTGAAGGGGTTTTAGAGAACTGTGTACCCTCTACCTGCTGGTGAGACATAATGGGGTAACGGCCAATAATGAGAACAGAAAGGAGCTGTGTTTAAAAGTAAAAATGGAGGTACCACTCAATCCAGCAGGCGCGCCATTGGACCTTTCACCGGAGAAGACAAGAATCGAGAAGACACAGGCCGCAAAAGCTGCAGTGCAGCCTAATTCACAATAGCCAAGACAGTGAAGTAATCAAAATGTCCAACAACAGATAAATGGATAAAGAAGAAGTGGTCCATGTACACAACGGAATATTAGCCATGGAAAACAATGAACCATTGCTCTTTGAGGCAGCACAAATGAGTCTGGAGATAATCACGAAACATGAGGTAAGTCCGAAAGGAAAAGACCTATATTCTATGATATCACTTATAGGCGTTATCTAATAACTGACACTAATGAACATATTTTCACAGAGAAAGATACTCACAGAGTTAGAAAACCAACTATGCTCATCTAAAGGAAAGGTGGGGGGAGTGGATAAATTAAGATTAGTGTTACTATATGTATACAAACACATATTATATACATATCTCAAAAAGACCGACCATATAGAAGGGAGGTGTGCGGAACCCTCTGTAACATTTTACATGGGAAGAGGATCTGTACTTGAATAGACATATATAATGTACAAATGAACCAGATTGTGTACACCTAGGACGAACAATATTCTAACCTTTACCCCAATTAAAAAAAAAATTAAAACCAAGAAGAAATAATGAGACATAAACTTATGGGGTTTTCTCCATGCACATTCCAATGTAATTTACAACCTAGGAACACGACTTCCAGAAAGGCTCTCCTGCCCTAGTACCCAGAGTGGGGAATGGAGAAATGCTGCCTGCTTGAGGCCACTTCCCACAACAGCAGCTTTAAACCCATTGCTAAAGGTCACTAAATATGCACCACACTTGCAGTTTGGGAAATGAGACCTGCTCTCTAAAAAAATTCTGGGCTGGAAAATCGACCAAAAAATTAAACAGAGGGCAAGCTTCCAAGAAGACAATTTCAACAGTTATATTGTACTCTTAACTGTTTCCTTTTTTTAGCAGAAAAGAAAACGGCGGAGAAAAATGATGAGTTTTATGAATTTTCAAAGACATGCAAACCCAAAGTCCAAAAACCTATCAGCTCACACCAGCCAGAAGGGCCATTAGCATAAATGCTGCAAACAGTAAATGCTGAAGCGATTGTGGAGAAAGGCGTACCCTCGATTCTAAGGGGGACGTGGTAAGAGCCACTAATGAAAACGCAAAGAAGGTGCTTTGATAAGGGTAACACGGTGCTACCAGTCAATCAATCACACCCACTGCTGGGCCTATCACCTGAGAAAATGAGAATCAAAATGTCACAGGCTTGGGGCTTTCCTGGTGGTGCAGTGGTTGAGAGTCTGCCTGCCAATGCAGGGCACACGGGTTCGAGCCCCGGTCTGAGAAGATCCCACATGCCGCGGAGCAACTGGGCCCGTGAGCCACAACCACTGAGGCTGCGCGTCTGGAGCCTGTGCTCTGCAACAAGAGAGTCCGCGATAGTGAGAGACCCACGCACTGCAATGAAGAGTGGCCCCCGCTCGCCGCAACTACAGAAAGCCCTCGCGCACAAACGAAGACCCAACACAGCCAAAAATAAATAAATAAATATTAAAAAAAAAAAAGTCACAGGCTGGCAATCCTGCACTCCAACAATATTTACCATAGCCAACACTTGGAAGCAATGAAAATGTCCATCAACCGAGGAATGCACAAAGTAGAAGTGGTCCACGTACACAGTGAAAAATTACTCCAATAAAAAATAAAAATTAAATTTAAAAATCCAACAAAAGTAAAGAGACATCAGCTTGTGTGGGTTTGTCCGGGCACACTCCACTCTAATTTATAACCGAGAAACACCACAGGCCGCAAGGGCTTTTCCCTAGTTACCAGGGTGGGGAACATAGAAAGGCTGCCACCATCTGGCAGTTACCTGCAAAAGCAGCTTTAAGGCCTGTGCTAATGATCATTTCATAGGAAGAAGTAATGCAGGACTGTAAATGAAACCTGCCCTCAAAATGTCTTGAGGGAGGTAATGGCCAAAACATTTCAAAATGTGACACATACTTTAAGAGAACACTTTGAAGTACTAAGGGGTAATCACAGCTTGAAAAATAAAAAGGATATGCCTTAAAGCTTAATTTCAACGGATTATGAGGCACATGTGAATTCAACCAAAAAGAGGTATCAGCACAAACTTGTCAGAAAAACCATCAGCAAGAAAACTACAAACAATAAATGCTGAAGCTGTTGTGGAGAAATGCATAGCCTCAACTTCAAGGGGGACGTAACTTGGAAAGGGCCACGAATGAGAACAGAATGCAGGTGCCTTAAAAAGGTAAACATTGAGCTACCATATGATCCAGCAGGCCCACTCCTCGACCTATAATCTAAGAAGAGAGAATTGGAAAGACACAGGCAGGCAAATCTGCATTACACTGTATTACAATAGCCAAGATATAGAGGTAACCAAAAAGTCCACCAACAGATGGGTGGACAAAGAAGAACTCCTCCATGTATAGATGGAATATTAGCTAGTGAAAAAAATGAAACAATGCCATTTGCAGCAGCATAGATGAGTCTAGACGTAATCACACCAACTGTAGTAAGTGAGAAAGTAAAAGACACATATCCTATCATATCACTTTTAGGAGTTACATAAAAATTGATACTAATGAAGATATTTCCATAGAGAAAGGCAATCACAGATTCATTAAAAAACTTATGGTTCACCAGATAGAAAGGGATGAGAATTGGATAATTTACCATATTGGGTTTAACAGAGATATACAAACCATGTGAAATATATAATCACCAAAGACGTACGGAAGACCAGGAGAAGACTACTCAACATTGTGTCATAACCTACATGGGAAAAGGATGCGAGGAAGAATAGATACACGTATATGTGTGAAAGAACCACATTTGCACACCTAGAACAAACAAACCATTGTAATCAAATTTGCTTGGATAAAAAATAAATAGTAAATTATAATTATGAACAAGAAGTAATGAGACATAAACATAAAGGGCTTTTTCCTGGCACATTCCATTCTAATTTAAAACCTAGAACACCACTTCCATTAAGGCTCTGTTTCCCCAGTTACCAAATCTGGTAAACGAGAAATGATGCCAACTTGTGGCCGTTTCCTGCAAGAGCAGCTTTAAACTCACAGCTAATGGTCACTTAACATTCACAAGGACTCAGGGCTGTAAAGGACACCTGCCCTAAAAAATTGTGCTGAAGTAGGGAATGGACAAAAAATTCAAAACAGGCAAATGTTTCCAGAAGAGAGTATGAATATTAACGTTTTACTCACGCTCTTTTAAAAAAAAGGAAAATGGATAAAAGCTCAACCTCAGGGAGTGTTAGACCCATGCAATCTAATCTACAAAAAGTTTCAACTTACACCAGTCGACTGACCATCAGCAAAAAGTCTACAAACAATAAATGCTGAAGGGGTTTTAGAGAACTGTGTACCCTCTACCTGCTGGTGAGACATAAAGGGGTAACGGCCAATAATGAGAACAGAAAGGAGCTGTGTTTAAAAGTAAAAATGGAGGTACCACTCAATCCAGCAGGCGCGCCATTGGACCTTTCACCGGAGAAGACAAGAATCGAGAAGACACAGGCCGCAAAAGCTGCAGTGCAGCCTAATTCACAATAGCCAAGACAGTGAAGTAATCAAAATGTCCAACAACAGATAAATGGATAAAGAAGAAGTGGTCCATGTACACAACGGAATATTAGCCATGGAAAACAATGAACCATTGCTCTTTGAGGCAGCACAAATGAGTCTGGAGATAATCACGAAACATGAGGTAAGTCCGAAAGGAAAAGACCTATATTCTATGATATCACTTATAGGCGTTATCTAATAACTGACACTAATGAACATATTTTCACAGAGAAAGACACTCACAGAGTTAGAAAACCAACTATGCTCATCTAAAGGAAAGGTGGGGGGAGTGGATAAATTAAGATTAGTGTTACTATATGTATACAAACACATATTATATACATATCTCAAAAAGACCGACCATATAGAAGGGAGGTGTGCGGAACCCTCTGTAACATTTTACATGGGAAGAGGATCTGTACTTGAATAGACATATATAATGTACAAATGAACCAGATTGTGTACACCTAGGACGAACAATATTCTAAGCTTTACCCCAATTAAACAAAAATTTAAAACCAAGAAGAAATAATGAGACATAAACTTATGGGGTTTTCTCCATGCACATTCCAATGTAATTTACAACCTAGGAACACGACTTCCAGAAAGGCTCTCCTGCCCTAGTACCCAGAGTGGGGAATGGAGAAATGCTGCCTGCTTGAGGCCACTTCCCACAACAGCAGCTTTAAACCCATTGCTAAAGGTCACTAAATATGCACCACACTTGCAGTTTGGGAAATGAGACCTGCTCTCTAAAAAAATTCTGGGCTGGAAAATCGACCAAAAAATTAAACAGAGGGCAAGCTTCCAAGAAGACAATTTCAACAGTTATATTGTACTCTTAACTGTTTCCTTTTTTTAGCAGAAAAGAAAACGGCGGAGAAAAATGATGAGTTTTATGAATTTTCAAAGACATGCAAACCCAAAGTCCAAAAACCTATCAGCTCACACCAGCCAGAAGGGCCATTAGCATAAATGCTGCAAACAGTAAATGCTGAAGCGATTGTGGAGAAAGGCGTACCCTCGATTCTAAGGGGGACGTGGTAAGAGCCACTAATGAAAACGCAAAGAAGGCGCTTTGATAAGGGTAACACGGTGCTACCAGTCAATCAATCACAGCCACTGCTGGGCCTATCACCTGAGAAAATGAGAATCAAAATGTCACAGGCTTGGGGCTTTCCTGGTGGTGCAGTGGTTGAGAGTCTGCCTGCCAATGCAGGGCACACGGGTTCGAGCCCCGGTCTGAGAAGATCCCACATGCCGCGGAGCAACTGGGCCCGTGAGCCACAACCACTGAGCCTGCGCGTCTGGAGCCTGTGCTCTGCAACAAGAGAGTCCGTGATAGTGAGAGACCCACGCACTGCGATGAAGAGTGGCCCCCGCTCGCCGCAACTACAGAAAGCCCTCGCGCACAAACGAAGACCCAACACAGCCAAAAATAAATAAATAAATAAATAAATATTTAAAAAAAAAAAGTCACAGGCTGGCAATCCTGCACTCCAACAATATTTACCATAGCCAACACTTGGAAGCAATGAAAATGTCCATCAACCGAGGTATGCACAAAGTAGAAGTGGTCCACGTACACAGTGAAAAATTACTCCAATAAAAAATAAAAATTAAATTTAAAAATCCAACAAAAGTAAAGAGACATCAGCTTGTGTGGGTTTGTCCGGGCACACTCCACTCTAATTTATAACCGAGAAACACCACAGGCCGCAAGGGCTTTTCCCTAGTTACCAGGGTGGGGAACATAGAAAGGCTGCCGCCATCTGGCAGTTACCTGCAAAAGCAGCTTTAAGGCCTGTGCTAATGATCATTTCATAGGAAGAAGTAATGCAGGACTGTAAATGAAACCTGCCCTCAAAATGTCTTGAGGGAGGTAATGGCCAAAACATTTCAAAATGTGACACATACTTTAAGAGAACACTTTGAAGTACTAAGGGGTAATCACAGCTTGAAAAATAAAAAGGATATGCCTTAAAGCTTAATTTCAACGGATTATGAGGCACATGTGAATTCAACCAAAAAGAGGTATCAGCACACAGTTGTCAGAAAAACCATCAGCAAGAAAACTACAAACAATAAATGCTGAAGCTGTTGTGGAGAAATGCATAGCCTCAACTTCAAGGGGGACGTAACTTGGAAAGGGCCACGAATGAGAACAGAATGGAGGTGCCTTAAAAAGGTAAACATTGAGCTACCATATGATCCATCAGGCCCACTCCTCGACCTATAATCTAAGAAGAGAGAATTGGAAAGACACAGGCAGGCAAATCTGCATTACACTGTATTACAATAGCCAAGATATAGAGGTAACCAAAAAGTCCACCAACAGATGGGTGGACAAAGAAGAACTCCTCCATGTATAGATGGAATATTCGCTAGTGAAAAAAATGAAACAATGCCATTTGCAGCACCATAGATGAGTCTAGACGTAATCACACCAACTGTAGTAAGTGAGAAAGTAAAAGACACATATCCTATCATATCACTTTTAGGAGTTACATAAAAATTGATACTAATGAAGATATTTCCATAGAGAAAGGCAATCACAGATTCATTAAAAAACTTATGGTTCACCAGATAGAAAGGGATGAGGATTGGATAATTTACCATATTGGGGTTAACAGAGATATACAAACCATGTGAAATATATAATCACCAAAGACGTACGGAAGACCAGGAGAAGACTACTCAACATTGTGTCATAACCTACATGGGAAAAGGATGCGAGGAAGAATAGATACACGTATATGTGTGAAAGAACCACATTTGCACACCTAGAACAAACAAACCATTGTAATCAAATTTGCTTGGATAAAAAATAAAAAGTAAATTATAATTATGAACAAGAAGTAATGAGACATAAACATAAAGGGCTTTTTCCTGGCACATTCCATTCTAATTTACAACCTAGAACACCACTTCCATTAAGGCTCTGTTTCCCCAGTTACCAAATTTGGTAAACGAGAAATGATGCCACCTTGTGGCCGTTTCCTGCAAGAGCAGCTTTAAACTCACAGCTAATGGTCACTTAACATTCACAAGGACTCAGGGCTGTAAAGGACACCTGCCCTAAAAAATTGTGCTGAAGTAGGGAATGGACAAAAAATTCAAAACAGGCAAATGTTTCCAGAAGAGAGTATGAATATTAACGTTTTACTCACGCTCTTTTAAAAAAAAGGAAAATGGATAAAAGCTCAACCTCAGGGAGTGTTAGACCCATGCAATCTAATCTACAAAAAGTTTCAACTTACACCAGTCGACTGACCATCAGCAAAAAGTCTACAAACAATAAATGCTGAAGGGGTTTTAGAGAACTGTGTACCCTCTACCTGCTGGTGAGACATAATGGGGTAACGGCCAATAATGAGAACAGAAAGGAGCTGTGTTTAAAAGTAAAAATGGAGGTACCACTCAATCCAGCAGGCGCGCCATTGGACCTTTCACCGGAGAAGACAAGAATCGAGAAGACACAGGCCGCAAAAGCTGCAGTGCAGCCTAATTCACAATAGCCAAGACAGTGAAGTAATCAAAATGTCCAACAACAGATAAATGGATAAAGAAGAAGTGGTCCATGTACACAACGGAATATTAGCCATGGAAAACAATGAACCATTGCTCTTTGAGGCAGCACAAATGAGTCTGGAGATAATCACGAAACATGAGGTAAGTCCGAAAGGAAAAGACCTATATTCTATGATATCACTTATAGGCGTTATCTAATAACTGACACTAATGAACATATTTTCACAGAGAAAGACACTCACAGAGTTAGAAAACCAACTATGCTCATCTAAAGGAAAGGTGGGGGGAGTGGATAATTTAAGATTAGTGTTACTATATGTATACAAACACATATTATATACATATCTCAAAAAGACCGACCATATAGAAGGGAGGTGTGCGGAACCCTCTGTAACATTTTACATGGGAAGAGGATCTGTACTTGAATAGACATATATAATGTACAAATGAACCAGATTGTGTACACCTAGGACGAACAATATTCTAACCTTTACCCCAATTAAAAAAAAATTTAAAACCAAGAAGAAATAATGAGACATAAACTTATGGGGTTTTCTCCATGCACATTCCAATGTAATTTACAACCTAGGAACACGACTTCCAGAAAGGCTCTCCTGCCCTAGTACCCAGAGTGGGGAATGGAGAAATGCTGCCTGCTTGAGGCCACTTCCCACAACAGCAGCTTTAAACCCATTGCTAAAGGTCACTAAATATGCACCACACTTGCAGTTCGGGAAATGAGACCTGCTCTCTAAAAAAATTCTGGGCTGGAAAATCGACCAAAAAATTAAACAGAGGGCAAGCTTCCAAGAAGACAATTTCAACAGTTATATTGTACTCTTAACTGTTTCCTTTTTTTAGCAGAAAAGAAAACGGCGGAGAAAAATGATGAGTTTTATGAATTTTCAAAGACATGCAAACCCAAAGTCCAAAAACCTATCAGCTCACACCAGCCAGAAGGGCCATTAGCATAAATGCTGCAAACAGTAAATGCTGAAGCGATTGTGGAGAAAGGCGTACCCTCGATTCTAAGGGGGACGTGGTAAGAGCCACTAATGAAAACGCAAAGAAGGTGCTTTGATAAGGGTAACACGGTGCTACCAGTCAATCAATCACACCCACTGCTGGGCCTATCACCTGAGAAAATGAGAATCAAAATGTCACAGGCTTGGGGCTTTCCTGGTGGTGCAGTGGTTGAGAGTCTGCCTGCCAATGCAGGGCACACGGGTTCGAGCCCCGGTCTGAGAAGATCCCACATGCCGCGGAGCAACTGGGCCCGTGAGCCACAACCACTGAGGCTGCGCGTCTGGAGCCTGTGCTCTGCAACAAGAGAGTCCGCGATAGTGAGAGACCCACGCACTGCAATGAAGAGTGGCCCCCGCTCGCCGCAACTACAGAAAGCCCTCGCGCACAAACGAAGACCCAACACAGCCAAAAATAAATAAATAAATATTAAAAAAAAAAAAGTCACAGGCTGGCAATCCTGCACTCCAACAATATTTACCATAGCCAACACTTGGAAGCAATGAAAATGTCCATCAACCGAGGAATGCACAAAGTAGAAGTGGTCCACGTACACAGTGAAAAATTACTCCAATAAAAAATAAAAATTAAATTTAAAAATCCAACAAAAGTAAAGAGACATCAGCTTGTGTGGGTTTGTCCGGGCACACTCCACTCTAATTTATAACCGAGAAACACCACAGGCCGCAAGGGCTTTTCCCTAGTTACCAGGGTGGGGAACATAGAAAGGCTGCCACCATCTGGCAGTTACCTGCAAAAGCAGCTTTAAGGCCTGTGCTAATGATCATTTCATAGGAAGAAGTAATGCAGGACTGTAAATGAAACCTGCCCTCAAAATGTCTTGAGGGAGGTAATGGCCAAAACATTTCAAAATGTGACACATACTTTAAGAGAACACTTTGAAGTACTAAGGGGTAATCACAGCTTGAAAAATAAAAAGGATATGCCTTAAAGCTTAATTTCAACGGATTATGAGGCACATGTGAATTCAACCAAAAAGAGGTATCAGCACAAACTTGTCAGAAAAACCATCAGCAAGAAAACTACAAACAATAAATGCTGAAGCTGTTGTGGAGAAATGCATAGCCTCAACTTCAAGGGGGACGTAACTTGGAAAGGGCCACGAATGAGAACAGAATGCAGGTGCCTTAAAAAGGTAAACATTGAGCTACCATATGATCCAGCAGGCCCACTCCTCGACCTATAATCTAAGAAGAGAGAATTGGAAAGACACAGGCAGGCAAATCTGCATTACACTGTATTACAATAGCCAAGATATAGAGGTAACCAAAAAGTCCACCAACAGATGGGTGGACAAAGAAGAACTCCTCCATGTATAGATGGAATATTAGCTAGTGAAAAAAATGAAACAATGCCATTTGCAGCAGCATAGATGAGTCTAGACGTAATCACACCAACTGTAGTAAGTGAGAAAGTAAAAGACACATATCCTATCATATCACTTTTAGGAGTTACATAAAAATTGATACTAATGAAGATATTTCCATAGAGAAAGGCAATCACAGATTCATTAAAAAACTTATGGTTCACCAGATAGAAAGGGATGAGAATTGGATAATTTACCATATTGGGTTTAACAGAGATATACAAACCATGTGAAATATATAATCTCCAAAGACGTACGGAAGACCAGGAGAAGACTACTCAACATTGTGTCATAACCTACATGGGAAAAGGATGCGAGGAAGAATAGATACACGTATATGTGTGAAAGAACCACATTTGCACACCTAGAACAAACAAACCATTGTAATCAAATTTGCTTGGATAAAAAATAAATAGTAAATTATAATTATGAACAAGAAGTAATGAGACATAAACATAAAGGGCTTTTTCCTGGCACATTCCATTCTAATTTAAAACCTAGAACACCACTTCCATTAAGGCTCTGTTTCCCCAGTTACCAAATCTGGTAAACGAGAAATGATGCCAACTTGTGGCCGTTTCCTGCAAGAGCAGCTTTAAACTCACAGCTAATGGTCACTTAACATTCACAAGGACTCAGGGCTGTAAAGGACACCTGCCCTAAAAAATTGTGCTGAAGTAGGGAATGGACAAAAAATTCAAAACAGGCAAATGTTTCCAGAAGAGAGTATGAATATTAACGTTTTACTCACGCTCTTTTAAAAAAAAGGAAAATGGATAAAAGCTCAACCTCAGGGAGTGTTAGACCCATGCAATCTAATCTACAAAAAGTTTCAACTTACACCAGTCGACTGACCATCAGCAAAAAGTCTACAAACAATAAATGCTGAAGGGGTTTTAGAGAACTGTGTACCCTCTACCTGCTGGTGAGACATAAAGGGGTAACGGCCAATAATGAGAACAGAAAGGAGCTGTGTTTAAAAGTAAAAATGGAGGTACCACTCAATCCAGCAGGCGCGCCATTGGACCTTTCACCGGAGAAGACAAGAATCGAGAAGACACAGGCCGCAAAAGCTGCAGTGCAGCCTAATTCACAATAGCCAAGACAGTGAAGTAATCAAAATGTCCAACAACAGATAAATGGATAAAGAAGAAGTGGTCCATGTACACAACGGAATATTAGCCATGGAAAACAATGAACCATTGCTCTTTGAGGCAGCACAAATGAGTCTGGAGATAATCACGAAACATGAGGTAAGTCCGAAAGGAAAAGACCTATATTCTATGATATCACTTATAGGCGTTATCTAATAACTGACACTAATGAACATATTTTCACAGAGAAAGACACTCACAGAGTTAGAAAACCAACTATGCTCATCTAAAGGAAAGGTGGGGGGAGTGGATAAATTAAGATTAGTGTTACTATATGTATACAAACACATATTATATACATATCTCAAAAAGACCGACCATATAGAAGGGAGGTGTGCGGAACCCTCTGTAACATTTTACATGGGAAGAGGATCTGTACTTGAATAGACATATATAATGTACAAATGAACCAGATTGTGTACACCTAGGACGAACAATATTCTAAGCTTTACCCCAATTAAACAAAAATTTAAAACCAAGAAGAAATAATGAGACATAAACTTATGGGGTTTTCTCCATGCACATTCCAATGTAATTTACAACCTAGGAACACGACTTCCAGAAAGGCTCTCCTGCCCTAGTACCCAGAGTGGGGAATGGAGAAATGCTGCCTGCTTGAGGCCACTTCCCACAACAGCAGCTTTAAACCCATTGCTAAAGGTCACTAAATATGCACCACACTTGCAGTTCGGGAAATGAGACCTGCTCTCTAAAAAAATTCTGGGCTGGAAAATCGACCAAAAAATTAAACAGAGGGCAAGCTTCCAAGAAGACAATTTCAACAGTTATATTGTACTCTTAACTGTTTCCTTTTTTTAGCAGAAAAGAAAACGGCGGAGAAAAATGATGAGTTTTATGAATTTTCAAAGACATGCAAACCCAAAGTCCAAAAACCTATCAGCTCACACCAGCCAGAAGGGCCATTAGCATAAATGCTGCAAACAGTAAATGCTGAAGCGATTGTGGAGAAAGGCGTACCCTCGATTCTAAGGGGGACGTGGTAAGAGCCACTAATGAAAACGCAAAGAAGGCGCTTTGATAAGGGTAACACGGTGCTACCAGTCAATCAATCACAGCCACTGCTGGGCCTATCACCTGAGAAAATGAGAATCAAAATGTCACAGGCTTGGGGCTTTCCTGGTGGTGCAGTGGTTGAGAGTTTGCCTGCCAATGCAGGGCACACGGGTTCGAGCCCCGGTCTGAGAAGATCCCACATGCCGCGGAGCAACTGGGCCCGTGAGCCACAACCACTGAGCCTGCGCGTCTGGAGCCTGTGCTCTGCAACAAGAGAGTCCGTGATAGTGAGAGACCCACGCACTGCGATGAAGAGTGGCCCCCGCTCGCCGCAACTACAGAAAGCCCTCGCGCACAAACGAAGACCCAACACAGCCAAAAATAAATAAATAAATAAATAAATAAATATTTAAAAAAAAAAAGTCACAGGCTGGCAATCCTGCACTCCAACAATATTTACCATAGCCAACACTTGGAAGCAATGAAAATGTCCATCAACCGAGGAATGCACAAAGTAGAAGTGGTCCACGTACACAGTGAAAAATTACTCCAATAAAAAATAAAAATTAAATTTAAAAATCCAACAAAAGTAAAGAGACATCAGCTTGTGTGGGTTTGTCCGGGCACACTCCACTCTAATTTATAACCGAGAAACACCACAGGCCGCAAGGGCTTTTCCCTAGTTACCAGGGTGGGGAACATAGAAAGGCTGCCGCCATCTGGCAGTTACCTGCAAAAGCAGCTTTAAGGCCTGTGCTAATGATCATTTCATAGGAAGAAGTAATGCAGGACTGTAAATGAAACCTGCCCTCAAAATGTCTTGAGGGAGGTAATGGCCAAAACATTTCAAAATGTGACACATACTTTAAGAGAACACTTTGAAGTACTAAGGGGTAATCACAGCTTGAAAAATAAAAAGGATATGCCTTAAAGCTTAATTTCAACGGATTATGAGGCACATGTGAATTCAACCAAAAAGAGGTATCAGCACACACTTGTCAGAAAAACCATCAGCAAGAAAACTACAAACAATAAATGCTGAAGCTGTTGTGGAGAAATGCATAGCCTCAACTTCAAGGGGGACGTAACTTGGAAAGGGCCACGAATGAGAACAGAATGGAGGTGCCTTAAAAAGGTAAACATTGAGCTACCATATGATCCATCAGGCCCACTCCTCGACCTATAATCTAAGAAGAGAGAATTGGAAAGACACAGGCAGGCAAATCTGCATTACACTGTATTACAATAGCCAAGATATAGAGGTAACCAAAAAGTCCACCAACAGATGGGTGGACAAAGAAGAACTCCTCCATGTATAGATGGAATATTCGCTAGTGAAAAAAATGAAACAATGCCATTTGCAGCACCATAGATGAGTCTAGACGTAATCACACCAACTGTAGTAAGTGAGAAAGTAAAAGACACATATCCTATCATATCACTTTTAGGAGTTACATAAAAATTGATACTAATGAAGATATTTCCATAGAGAAAGGCAATCACAGATTCATTAAAAAACTTATGGTTCACCAGATAGAAAGGGATGAGGATTGGATAATTTACCATATTGGGGTTAACAGAGATATACAAACCATGTGAAATATATAATCACCAAAGACGTACGGAAGACCAGGAGAAGACTACTCAAAATTGTGTCATAACCTACATGGGAAAAGGATGCGAGGAAGAATAGATACACGTATATGTGTGAAAGAACCACATTTGCACACCTAGAACAAACAAACCATTGTAATCAAATTTGCTTGGATAAAAAATAAAAAGTAAATTATAATTATGAACAAGAAGTAATGAGACATAAACATAAAGGGCTTTTTCCTGGCACATTCCATTCTAATTTACAACCTAGAACACCACTTCCATTAAGGCTCTGTTTCCCCAGTTACCAAATTTGGTAAACGAGAAATGATGCCACCTTGTGGCCGTTTCCTGCAAGAGCAGCTTTAAACTCACAGCTAATGGTCACTTAACATTCACAAGGACTCAGGGCTGTAAAGAACACCTGCCCTAAAAAATTGTGCTGAAGTAGGGAATGGACAAAAAATTCAAAACAGGCAAATGTTTCCAGAAGAGGGTATGAATATTAACGTTTTACTCACGCTTTTTAAAAAAAAGGAAAATGGATAAAAGCTCAACCTCAGGGAGTGTTAGACCCATGCAATCTAATCTACAAAAAGTTTCAACTTACACCAGTCGACTGACCATCAGCAAAAAGTCTACAAACAATAAATGCTGAAGGGGTTTTAGAGAACTGTGTACCCTCTACCTGCTGGTGAGACATAATGGGGTAACGGCCAATAATGAGAACAGAAAGGAGCTGTGTTTAAAAGTAAAAATGGAGGTACCACTCAATCCAGCAGGCGCGCCATTGGACCTTTCACCGGAGAAGACAAGAATCGAGAAGACACAGGCCGCAAAAGCTGCAGTGCAGCCTAATTCACAATAGCCAAGACAGTGAAGTAATCAAAATGTCCAACAACAGATAAATGGATAAAGAAGAAGTGGTCCATGTACACAAAGGAATATTAGCCATGGAAAACAATGAACCATTGCTCTTTGAGGCAGCACAAATCAGTCTGGAGATAATCACGAAACATGAGGTAAGTCCGAAAGGAAAAGACCTATATTCTATGATATCACTTATAGGCGTTATCTAATAACTGACACTAATGAACATATTTTCACAGAGAAAGACACTCACAGAGTTAGAAAACCAACTATGCTCATCTAAAGGAAAGGTGGGGGGAGTGGATAATTTAAGATTAGTGTTACTATATGTATACAAACACATATTATATACATATCTCAAAAAGACCGACCATATAGAAGGGAGGTGTGCGGAACCCTCTGTAACATTTTACATGGGACGAGGATCTGTACTTGAATAGACATATATAATGTACAAATGAACCAGATTGTGTACACCTAGGACGAACAATATTCTAACCTTTACCCCAATTAAAAAAAAATTTAAAACCAAGAAGAAATAATGAGACATAAACTTATGGGGTTTTCTCCATGCACATTCCAATGTAATTTACAACCTAGGAACACGACTTCCAGAAAGGCTCTCCTGCCCTAGTACCCAGAGTGGGGAATGGAGAAATGCTGCCTGCTTGAGGCCACTTCCCACAACAGCAGCTTTAAACCCATTGCTAAAGGTCACTAAATATGCACCACACTTGCAGTTCGGGAAATGAGACCTGCTCTCTAAAAAAATTCTGGGCTGGAAAATCGACCAAAAAATTAAACAGAGGGCAAGCTTCCAAGAAGACAATTTCAACAGTTATATTGTACTCTTAACTGTTTCCTTTTTTTAGCAGAAAAGAAAACGGCGGAGAAAAATGATGAGTTTTATGAATTTTCAAAGACATGCAAACCCAAAGTCCAAAAACCTATCAGCTCACACCAGCCAGAAGGGCCATTAGCATAAATGCTGCAAACAGTAAATGCTGAAGCGATTGTGGAGAAAGGCGTACCCTCGATTCTAAGGGGGACGTGGTAAGAGCCACTAATGAAAACGCAAAGAAGGTGCTTTGATAAGGGTAACACGGTGCTACCAGTCAATCAATCACACCCACTGCTGGGCCTATCACCTGAGAAAATGAGAATCAAAATGTCACAGGCTTGGGGCTTTCCTGGTGGTGCAGTGGTTGAGAGTCTGCCTGCCAATGCAGGGCACACGGGTTCGAGCCCCGGTCTGAGAAGATCCCACATGCCGCGGAGCAACTGGGCCCGTGAGCCACAACCACTGAGCCTGCGCGTCTGGAGCCTGTGCTCTGCAACAAGAGAGTCCGCGATAGTGAGAGACCCACGCACTGCGATGAAGAGTGGCACCCGCTCGCCGCAACTACAGAAAGCCCTCGCGCACAAACGAAGACCCAACACAGCCAAAAATAAATAAATAAATATTTAAAAAAAAAAAGTCACAGGCTGGCAATCCTGCACTCCAACAATATTTACCATAGCCAACACTTGGAAGCAATGAAAATGTCCATCAACCGAGGAATGCACAAAGTAGAAGTGGTCCACGTACACAGTGAAAAATTACTCCAATAAAAAATAAAAATTAAATTTAAAAATCCAACAAAAGTAAAGAGACATCAGCTTGTGTGGGTTTGTCCGGGCACACTCCACTCTAATTTATAACCGAGAAACACCACAGGCCGCAAGGGCTTTTCCCTAGTTACCAGGGTGGGGAACATAGAAAGGCTGCCGCCATCTGGCAGTTACCTGCAAAAGCAGCTTTAAGGCCTGTGCTAATGATCATTTCATAGGAAGAAGTAATGCAGGACTGTAAATGAAACCTGCCCTCAAAATGTCTTGAGGGAGGTAATGGCCAAAACATTTCAAAATGTGACACATACTTTAAGAGAACACTTTGAAGTACTAAGGGGTAATCACAGCTTGAAAAATAAAAAGGATATGCCTTAAAGCTTAATTTCAACGGATTATGAGGCACATGTGAATTCAACCAAAAAGAGGTATCAGCACACACTTGTCAGAAAAACCATCAGCAAGAAAACTACAAACAATAAATGCTGAAGCTGTTGTGGAGAAATGCATAGCCTCAACTTCAAGGGGGACGTAACTTGGAAAGGGCCACGAATGAGAACAGAATGCAGGTGCCTTAAAAAGGTAAACATTGAGATACCATATGATCCAGCAGGCCCACTCCTCGACCTATAATCTAAGAAGAGAGAATTGGAAAGACACAGGCAGGAAATCTGCATTACACTGTATTACAATAGCCAAGATATAGAGGTAACCAAAAAGTCCACCAACAGATGGGTGGACAAAGAAGAACTCCTCCATGTATAGATGGAATATTCGCTAGTGAAAAAAATGAAACAATGCCATTTGCAGCACCATAGATGAGTCTAGACGTAATCACACCACATGTAGTAAGTGAGAAAGTAAAAGACACATATCCTATCATATCACTTTTAGGAGTTACATAAAAATTGATACTAATGAAGATATTTCCATAGAGAAAGGCAATCACAGATTCATTAAAAAACTTATGGTTCACCAGATAGAAAGGGATGAGGATTGGATAATTTACCATATTGGGGTTAACAGAGATATACAAACCATGTGAAATATATAATCACCAAAGACGTACGGAAGACCAGGAGAAGACTACTCAAAATTGTGTCATAACCTACATGGGAAAAGGATGCGAGGAAGAATAGATACACGTATATGTGTGAAAGAACCACATTTGCACACCTAGAACAAACAAACCATTGTAATCAAATTTGCTTGGATAAAAAATAAAAAGTAAATTATAATTATGAACAAGAAGTAATGAGACATAAACATAAAGGGCTTTTTCCTGGCACATTCCATTCTAATTTACAACCTAGAACACCACTTCCATTAAGGCTCTGTTTCCCCAGTTACCAAATTTGGTAAACGAGAAATGATGCCACCTTGTGGCCGTTTCCTGCAAGAGCAGCTTTAAACTCACAGCTAATGGTCACTTAACATTCACAAGGACTCAGGGCTGTAAAGAACACCTGCCCTAAAAAATTGTGCTGAAGTAGGGAATGGACAAAAAATTCAAAACAGGCAAATGTTTCCAGAAGAGGGTATGAATATTAACGTTTTACTCACGCTTTTTAAAAAAAAGGAAAATGGATAAAAGCTCAACCTCAGGGAGTGTTAGACCCATGCAATCTAATCTACAAAAAGTTTCAACTTACACCAGTCGACTGACCATCAGCAAAAAGTCTACAAACAATAAATGCTGAAGGGGTTTTAGAGAACTGTGTACCCTCTACCTGCTGGTGAGACATAATGGGGTAACGGCCAATAATGAGAACAGAAAGGAGCTGTGTTTAAAAGTAAAAATGGAGGTACCACTCAATCCAGCAGGCGCGCCATTGGACCTTTCACCGGAGAAGACAAGAATCGAGAAGACACAGGCCGCAAAAGCTGCAGTGCAGCCTAATTCACAATAGCCAAGACAGTGAAGTAATCAAAATGTCCAACAACAGATAAATGGATAAAGAAGAAGTGGTCCATGTACACAAAGGAATATTAGCCATGGAAAACAATGAACCATTGCTCTTTGAGGCAGCACAAATCAGTCTGGAGATAATCACGAAACATGAGGTAAGTCCGAAAGGAAAAGACCTATATTCTATGATATCACTTATAGGCGTTATCTAATAACTGACACTAATGAACATATTTTCACAGAGAAAGACACTCACAGAGTTAGAAAACCAACTATGCTCATCTAAAGGAAAGGTGGGGGGAGTGGATAATTTAAGATTAGTGTTACTATATGTATACAAACACATATTATATACATATCTCAAAAAGACCGACCATATAGAAGGGAGGTGTGCGGAACCCTCTGTAACATTTTACATGGGACGAGGATCTGTACTTGAATAGACATATATAATGTACAAATGAACCAGATTGTGTACACCTAGGACGAACAATATTCTAACCTTTACCCCAATTAAAAAAAAATTTAAAACCAAGAAGAAATAATGAGACATAAACTTATGGGGTTTTCTCCATGCACATTCCAATGTAATTTACAACCTAGGAACACGACTTCCAGAAAGGCTCTCCTGCCCTAGTACCCAGAGTGGGGAATGGAGAAATGCTGCCTGCTTGAGGCCACTTCCCACAACAGCAGCTTTAAACCCATTGCTAAAGGTCACTAAATATGCACCACACTTGCAGTTCGGGAAATGAGACCTGCTCTCTAAAAAAATTCTGGGCTGGAAAATCGACCAAAAAATTAAACAGAGGGCAAGCTTCCAAGAAGACAATTTCAACAGTTATATTGTACTCTTAACTGTTTCCTTTTTTTAGCAGAAAAGAAAACGGCGGAGAAAAATGATGAGTTTTATGAATTTTCAAAGACATGCAAACCCAAAGTCCAAAAACCTATCAGCTCACACCAGCCAGAAGGGCCATTAGCATAAATGCTGCAAACAGTAAATGCTGAAGCGATTGTGGAGAAAGGCGTACCCTCGATTCTAAGGGGGACGTGGTAAGAGCCACTAATGAAAACGCAAAGAAGGTGCTTTGATAAGGGTAACACGGTGCTACCAGTCAATCAATCACACCCACTGCTGGGCCTATCACCTGAGAAAATGAGAATCAAAATGTCACAGGCTTGGGGCTTTCCTGGTGGTGCAGTGGTTGAGAGTCTGCCTGCCAATGCAGGGCACACGGGTTCGAGCCCCGGTCTGAGAAGATCCCACATGCCGCGGAGCAACTGGGCCCGTGAGCCACAACCACTGAGCCTGCGCGTCTGGAGCCTGTGCTCTGCAACAAGAGAGTCCGCGATAGTGAGAGACCCACGCACTGCGATGAAGAGTGGCACCCGCTCGCCGCAACTACAGAAAGCCCTCGCGCACAAACGAAGACCCAACACAGCCAAAAATAAATAAATAAATATTTAAAAAAAAAAAGTCACAGGCTGGCAATCCTGCACTCCAACAATATTTACCATAGCCAACACTTGGAAGCAATGAAAATGTCCATCAACCGAGGAATGCACAAAGTAGAAGTGGTCCACGTACACAGTGAAAAATTACTCCAATAAAAAATAAAAATTAAATTTAAAAATCCAACAAAAGTAAAGAGACATCAGCTTGTGTGGGTTTGTCCGGGCACACTCCACTCTAATTTATAACCGAGAAACACCACAGGCCGCAAGGGCTTTTCCCTAGTTACCAGGGTGGGGAACATAGAAAGGCTGCCGCCATCTGGCAGTTACCTGCAAAAGCAGCTTTAAGGCCTGTGCTAATGATCATTTCATAGGAAGAAGTAATGCAGGACTGTAAATGAAACCTGCCCTCAAAATGTCTTGAGGGAGGTAATGGCCAAAACATTTCAAAATGTGACACATACTTTAAGAGAACACTTTGAAGTACTAAGGGGTAATCACAGCTTGAAAAATAAAAAGGATATGCCTTAAAGCTTAATTTCAACGGATTATGAGGCACATGTGAATTCAACCAAAAAGAGGTATCAGCACACACTTGTCAGAAAAACCATCAGCAAGAAAACTACAAACAATAAATGCTGAAGCTGTTGTGGAGAAATGCATAGCCTCAACTTCAAGGGGGACGTAACTTGGAAAGGGCCACGAATGAGAACAGAATGCAGGTGCCTTAAAAAGGTAAACATTGAGATACCATATGATCCAGCAGGCCCACTCCTCGACCTATAATCTAAGAAGAGAGAATTGGAAAGACACAGGCAGGCAAATCTGCATTACACTGTATTACAATAGCCAAGATATAGAGGTAACCAAAAAGTCCACCAACAGATGGGTGGACAAAGAAGAACTCCTCCATGTATAGATGGAATATTCGCTAGTGAAAAAAATGAAACAATGCCATTTGCAGCACCATAGATGAGTCTAGACGTAATCACACCACATGTAGTAAGTGAGAAAGTAAAAGACACATATCCTATCATATCACTTTTAGGAGTTACATAAAAATTGATACTAATGAAGATATTTCCATAGAGAAAGGCAATCACAGATTCATTAAAAAACTTATGGTTCACCAGATAGAAAGGGATGAGGATTGGATAATTTACCATATTGGGGTTAACAGAGATATACAAACCATGTGAAATATATAATCACCAAAGACGTACGGAAGACCAGGAGAAGACTACTCAACATTGTGTCATAACCTACATGGGAAAAGGATGCGAGGAAGAATAGATACACGTATATGTGTGAAAGAACCACATTTGCACACCTAGAACAAACAAACCATTGTAATCAAATTTGCTTGGATAAAAAATAAAAAGTAAATTATAATTATGAACAAGAAGTAATGAGACATAAACATAAAGGGCTTTTTCCTGGCACATTCCATTCTAATTTACAACCTAGAACACCACTTCCATTAAGGCTCTGTTTCCCCAGTTACCAAATTTGGTAAACGAGAAATGATGCCACCTTGTGGCCGTTTCCTGCAAGAGCAGCTTTAAACTCACAGCTAATGGTCACTTAACATTCACAAGGACTCAGGGCTGTAAAGAACACCTGCCCTAAAAAATTGTGCTGAAGTAGGGAATGGACAAAAAATTCAAAACAGGCAAATGTTTCCAGAAGAGGGTATGAATATTAACGTTTTACTCACGCTTTTTAAAAAAAAGGAAAATGGATAAAAGCTCAACCTCAGGGAGTGTTAGACCCATGCAATCTAATCTACAAAAAGTTTCAACTTACACCAGTCGACTGACCATCAGCAAAAAGTCTACAAACAATAAATGCTGAAGGGGTTTTAGAGAACTGTGTACCCTCTACCTGCTGGTGAGACATAATGGGGTAACGGCCAATAATGAGAACAGAAAGGAGCTGTGTTTAAAAGTAAAAATGGAGGTACCACTCAATCCAGCAGGCGCGCCATTGGACCTTTCACCGGAGAAGACAAGAATCGAGAAGACACAGGCCGCAAAAGCTGCAGTGCAGCCTAATTCACAATAGCCAAGACAGTGAAGTAATCAAAATGTCCAACAACAGATAAATGGATAAAGAAGAAGTGGTCCATGTACACAAAGGAATATTAGCCATGGAAAACAATGAACCATTGCTCTTTGAGGCAGCACAAATCAGTCTGGAGATAATCACGAAACATGAGGTAAGTCCGAAAGGAAAAGACCTATATTCTATGATATCACTTATAGGCGTTATCTAATAACTGACACTAATGAACATATTTTCACAGAGAAAGACACTCACAGAGTTAGAAAACCAACTATGCTCATCTAAAGGAAAGGTGGGGGGAGTGGATAATTTAAGATTAGTGTTACTATATGTATACAAACACATATTATATACATATCTCAAAAAGACCGACCATATAGAAGGGAGGTGTGCGGAACCCTCTGTAACATTTTACATGGGACGAGGATCTGTACTTGAATAGACATATATAATGTACAAATGAACCAGATTGTGTACACCTAGGACGAACAATATTCTAACCTTTACCCCAATTAAAAAAAAATTTAAAACCAAGAAGAAATAATGAGACATAAACTTATGGGGTTTTCTCCATGCACATTCCAATGTAATTTACAACCTAGGAACACGACTTCCAGAAAGGCTCTCCTGCCCTAGTACCCAGAGTGGGGAATGGAGAAATGCTGCCTGCTTGAGGCCACTTCCCACAACAGCAGCTTTAAACCCATTGCTAAAGGTCACTAAATATGCACCACACTTGCAGTTTGGGAAATGAGACCTGCTCTCTAAAAAAATTCTGGGCTGGAAAATCGACCAAAAAATTAAACAGAGGGCAAGCTTCCAAGAAGACAATTTCAACAGTTATATTGTACTCTTAACTGTTTCCTTTTTTTAGCAGAAAAGAAAACGGCGGAGAAAAATGATGAGTTTTATGAATTTTCAAAGACATGCAAACCCAAAGTCCAAAAACCTATCAGCTCACACCAGCCAGAAGGGCCATTAGCATAAATGCTGCAAACAGTAAATGCTGAAGCGATTGTGGAGAAAGGCGTACCCTCGATTCTAAGGGGGACGTGGTAAGAGCCACTAATGAAAACGCAAAGAAGGTGCTTTGATAAGGGTAACACGGTGCTACCAGTCAATCAATCACACCCACTGCTGGGCCTATCACCTGAGAAAATGAGAATCAAAATGTCACAGGCTTGGGGCTTTCCTGGTGGTGCAGTGGTTGAGAGTCTGCCTGCCAATGCAGGGCACACGGGTTCGAGCCCCGGTCTGAGAAGATCCCACATGCCGCGGAGCAACTGGGCCCGTGAGCCACAACCACTGAGCCTGCGCGTCTGGAGCCTGTGCTCTGCAACAAGAGAGTCCGCGATAGTGAGAGACCCACGCACTGCGATGAAGAGTGGCACCCGCTCGCCGCAACTACAGAAAGCCCTCGCGCACAAACGAAGACCCAACACAGCCAAAAATAAATAAATAAATATTTTAAAAAAAAAGTCACAGGCTGGCAATCCTGCACTCCAACAATATTTACCATAGCCAACACTTGGAAGCAATGAAAATGTCCATCAACCGAGGAATGCACAAAGTAGAAGTGGTCCACGTACACAGTGAAAAATTACTCCAATAAAAAATAAAAATTAAATTTAAAAATCCAACAAAAGTAAAGAGACATCAGCTTGTGTGGGTTTGTCCGGGCACACTCCACTCTAATTTATAACCGAGAAACACCACAGGCCGCAAGGGCTTTTCCCTAGTTACCAGGGTGGGGAACATAGAAAGGCTGCCGCCATCTGGCAGTTACCTGCAAAAGCAGCTTTAAGGCCTGTGCTAATGATCATTTCATAGGAAGAAGTAATGCAGGACTGTAAATGAAACCTGCCCTCAAAATGTCTTGAGGGAGGTAATGGCCAAAACATTTCAAAATGTGACACATACTTTAAGAGAACACTTTGAAGTACTAAGGGGTAATCACAGCTTGAAAAATAAAAAGGATATGCCTTAAAGCTTAATTTCAACGGATTATGAGGCACATGTGAATTCAACCAAAAAGAGGTATCAGCACACACTTGTCAGAAAAACCATCAGCAAGAAAACTACAAACAATAAATGCTGAAGCTGTTGTGGAGAAATGCATAGCCTCAACTTCAAGGGGGACGTAACTTGGAAAGGGCCACGAATGAGAACAGAATGCAGGTGCCTTAAAAAGGTAAACATTGAGCTACCATATGATCCAGCAGGCCCACTCCTCGACCTATAATCTAAGAAGAGAGAATTGGAAAGACACAGGCAGGCAAATCTGCATTACACTGTATTACAATAGCCAAGATATAGAGGTAACCAAAAAGTCCACCAACAGATGGGTGGACAAAGAAGAACTCCTCCATGTATAGATGGAATATTCGCTAGTGAAAAAAATGAAACAATGCCATTTGCAGCACCATAGATGAGTCTAGACGTAATCACACCACATGTAGTAAGTGAGAAAGTAAAAGACACATATCCTATCATATCACTTTTAGGAGTTACATAAAAATTGATACTAATGAAGATATTTCCATAGAGAAAGGCAATCACAGATTCATTAAAAAACTTATGGTTCACCAGATAGAAAGGGATGAGGATTGGATAATTTACCATATTGGGGTTAACAGAGATATACAAACCATGTGAAATATATAATCACCAAAGACGTACGGAAGACCAGGAGAAGACTACTCAACATTGTGTCATAACCTACATGGGAAAAGGATGCGAGGAAGAATAGATACACGTATATGTGTGAAAGAACCACATTTGCACACCTAGAACAAACAAACCATTGTAATCAAATTTGCTTGGATAAAAAATAAAAAGTAAATTATAATTATGAACAAGAAGTAATGAGACATAAACATAAAGGGCTTTTTCCTGGCACATTCCATTCTAATTTACAACCTAGAACACCACTTCCATTAAGGCTCTGTTTCCCCAGTTACCAAATTTGGTAAACGAGAAATGATGCCACCTTGTGGCCGTTTCCTGCAAGAGCAGCTTTAAACTCACAGCTAATGGTCACTTAACATTCACAAGGACTCAGGGCTGTAAAGAACACCTGCCCTAAAAAATTGTGCTGAAGTAGGGAATGGACAAAAAATTCAAAACAGGCAAATGTTTCCAGAAGAGGGTATGAATATTAACGTTTTACTCACGCTTTTTAAAAAAAAGGAAAATGGATAAAAGCTCAACCTCAGGGAGTGTTAGATCCATGCAATCTAATCTACAAAAAGTTTCAACTTACACCAGTCGACTGACCATCAGCAAAAAGTCTACAAACAATAAATGCTGAAGGGGTTTTAGAGAACTGTGTACCCTCTACCTGCTGGTGAGACATAATGGGGTAACGGCCAATAATGAGAACAGAAAGGAGCTGTGTTTAAAAGTAAAAATGGAGGTACCACTCAATCCAGCAGGCGCGCCATTGGACCTTTCACCGGAGAAGACAAGAATCGAGAAGACACAGGCCGCAAAAGCTGCAGTGCAGCCTAATTCACAATAGCCAAGACAGTGAAGTAATCAAAATGTCCAACAACAGATAAATGGATAAAGAAGAATTGGTCCATGTACACAAAGGAATATTAGCCATGGAAAACAATGAACCATTGCTCTTTGAGGCAGCACAAATCAGTCTGGAGATAATCACGAAACATGAGGTAAGTCCGAAAGGAAAAGACCTATATTCTATGATATCACTTATAGGCGTTATCTAATAACTGACACTAATGAACATATTTTCACAGAGAAAGACACTCACAGAGTTAGAAAACCAACTATGCTCATCTAAAGGAAAGGTGGGGGGAGTGGATAATTTAAGATTAGTGTTACTATATGTATACAAACACATATTATATACATATCTCAAAAAGACCGACCATATAGAAGGGAGGTGTGCGGAACCCTCTGTAACATTTTACATGGGAAGAGGATCTGTACTTGAATAGACATATATAATGTACAAATGAACCAGATTGTGTACACCTAGGACGAACAATATTCTAACCTTTACCCCAATTAAAAAAAAATTTAAAACCAAGAAGAAATAATGAGACATAAACTTATGGGGTTTTCTCCATGCACATTCCAATGTAATTTACAACCTAGGAACACGACTTCCAGAAAGGCTCTCCTGCCCTAGTACCCAGAGTGGGGAATGGAGAAATGCTGCCTGCTTGAGGCCACTTCCCACAACAGCAGCTTTAAACCCATTGCTAAAGGTCACTAAATATGCACCACACTTGCAGTTCGGGAAATGAGACCTGCTCTCTAAAAAAATTCTGGGCTGGAAAATCGACCAAAAAATTAAACAGAGGGCAAGCTTCCAAGAAGACAATTTCAACAGTTATATTGTACTCTTAACTGTTTCCTTTTTTTAGCAGAAAAGAAAACGGCGGAGAAAAATGATGAGTTTTATGAATTTTCAAAGACATGCAAACCCAAAGTCCAAAAACCTATCAGCTCACACCAGCCAGAAGGGCCATTAGCATAAATGCTGCAAACAGTAAATGCTGAAGCGATTGTGGAGAAAGGCGTACCCTCGATTCTAAGGGGGACGTGGTAAGAGCCACTAATGAAAACGCAAAGAAGGTGCTTTGATAAGGGTAACACGGTGCTACCAGTCAATCAATCACACCCACTGCTGGGCCTATCACCTGAGAAAATGAGAATCAAAATGTCACAGGCTTGGGGCTTTCCTGGTGGTGCAGTGGTTGAGAGTCTGCCTGCCAATGCAGGGCACACGGGTTCGAGCCCCGGTCTGAGAAGATCCCACATGCCGCGGAGCAACTGGGCCCGTGAGCCACAACCACTGAGCCTGCGCGTCTGGAGCCTGTGCTCTGCAACAAGAGAGTCCGCGATAGTGAGAGACCCACGCACTGCGATGAAGAGTGGCACCCGCTCGCCGCAACTACAGAAAGCCCTCGCGCACAAACGAAGACCCAACACAGCCAAAAATAAATAAATAAATATTTAAAAAAAAAAAGTCACAGGCTGGCAATCCTGCACTCCAACAATATTTACCATAGCCAACACTTGGAAGCAATGAAAATGTCCATCAACCGAGGAATGCACAAAGTAGAAGTGGTCCACGTACACAGTGAAAAATTACTCCAATAAAAAATAAAAATTAAATTTAAAAATCCAACAAAAGTAAAGAGACATCAGCTTGTGTGGGTTTGTCCGGGCACACTCCACTCTAATTTATAACCGAGAAACACCACAGGCCGCAAGGGCTTTTCCCTAGTTACCAGGGTGGGGAACATAGAAAGGCTGCCGCCATCTGGCAGTTACCTGCAAAAGCAGCTTTAAGGCCTGTGCTAATGATCATTTCATAGGAAGAAGTAATGCAGGACTGTAAATGAAACCTGCCCTCAAAATGTCTTGAGGGAGGTAATGGCCAAAACATTTCAAAATGTGACACATACTTTAAGAGAACACTTTGAAGTACTAAGGGGTAATCACAGCTTGAAAAATAAAAAGGATATGCCTTAAAGCTTAATTTCAATGGATTATGAGGCACATGTGAATTCAACCAAAAAGAGGTATCAGCACACACTTGTCAGAAAAACCATCAGCAAGAAAACTACAAACAATAAATGCTGAAGCTGTTGTGGAGAAATGCATAGCCTCAACTTCAAGGGGGACGTAACTTGGAAAGGGCCACGAATGAGAACAGAATGGAGGTGCCTTAAAAAGGTAAACATTGAGCTACCATATGATCCAGCAGGCCCACTCCTCGACCTATAATCTAAGAAGAGAGAATTGGAAAGACACAGGCAGGCAAATCTGCATTACACTGTATTACAATAGCCAAGATATAGAGGTAACCAAAAAGTCCACCAACAGATGGGTGGACAAAGAAGAACTCCTCCATGTATAGATGGAATATTCGCTAGTGAAAAAAATGAAACAATGCCATTTGCAGCACCATAGATGAGTCTAGACGTAATCACACCACATGTAGTAAGTGAGAAAGTAAAAGACACATATCCTATCATATCACTTTTAGGAGTTACATAAAAATTGATACTAATGAAGATATTTCCATAGAGAAAGGCAATCACAGATTCATTAAAAAACTTATGGTTCACCAGATAGAAAGGGATGAGGATTGGATAATTTACCATATTGGGGTTAACAGAGATATACAAACCATGTGAAATATATAATCACCAAAGACGTACGGAAGACCAGGAGAAGACTACTCAACATTGTGTCATAACCTACATGGGAAAAGGATGCGAGGAAGAATAGATACACATATATGTGTGAAAGAACCACATTTGCACACCTAGAACAAACAAACCATTGTAATCAAATTTGCTTATATAAAAAATAAAAAGTAAATTATAATTATGAACAAGAAGTAATGAGACATAAACATAAAGGGCTTTTTCCTGGCACATTCCATTCTAATTTAAAACCTAGAACACCACTTCCATTAAGGCTCTGTTTCCCCAGTTACCAAATTTGGTAAACGAGAAATGATGCCACCTTGTGGCCGTTTCCTGCAAGAGCAGCTTTAAACTCACAGCTAATGGTCACTTAACATTCACAAGGACTCAGGGCTGTAAAGGACACCTGCCCTAAAAAATTGTGCTGAAGTAGGGAATGGACAAAAAATTCAAAACAGGCAAATGTTTCCAGAAGAGAGTATGAATATTAATGTTTTACTCACGCTCTTTTAAAAAACAAGGAAAATGGATAAAAGCTCAACCTCAGGGAGTGTTAGACCCATGCAATCTAATCTACAAAAAGTTTCAACTTACACCAGTCGACTGACCATCAGCAAAAAGTCTACAAACAATAAATGCTGAAGGGGTTTTAGAGAACTGTGTACCCTCTACCTGCTGGTGAGACATAATGGGGTAACGCCCAATAATGAGAACAGAAAGGACCTGTGTTTAAAAGTAAAAATGGAGGTACCACTCAATCCAGCAGGCGCGCCATTGGACATTTCACCGGAGAAGACAAGAATCGAGAAGACACAGGCCGCAAAAGCTGCAGTGCAGCCTAATTCACAATAGCCAAGACAGTGAAGTAATCAAAATGTCCAACAACAGATAAATGGATAAAGAAGAAGTGGTCCATGTACACAAAGGAATATTAGCCATGGAAAACAATGAACCATTGCTCTTTGAGGCAGCACAAATCAGTCTGGAGATAATCACGAAACATGAGGTAAGTCCGAAAGGAAAAGACCTATATTCTATGATATCACTTATAGGCGTTATCTAATAACTGACACTAATGAACATATTTTCACAGAGAAAGACACTCACAGAGTTAGAAAACCAACTATGCTCATCTAAAGGAAAGGTGGGGGGAGTGGATAATTTAAGATTAGTGTTACTATATGTATACAAACACATATTATATACATATCTCAAAAAGACCGACCATATAGAAGGGAGGTGTGCGGAACCCTCTGTAACATTTTACATGGGAAGAGGATCTGTACTTGAATAGACATATATAATGTACAAATGAACCAGATTGTGTACACCTAGGACAAACAATATTCTAACCTTTACCCCAATTAAAAAAAAATTTAAAACCAAGAAGAAATAATGAGACATAAACTTATGGGGTTTTCTCCATGCACATTCCAATGTAATTTACAACCTAGGAACACGACTTCCAGAAAGGCTCTCCTGCCCTAGTACCCAGAGTGGGGAATGGAGAAATGCTGCCTGCTTGAGGCCACTCCCCACAACAGCAGCTTTAAACCCATTGCTAAAGGTCACTAAATATGCACCACACTTGCAGTTCGGGAAATGAGACCTGCTCTCTAAAAAAATTCTGGGCTGGAAAATCGACCAAAAAATTAAACAGAGGGCAAGCTTCCAAGAAGACAATTTCAACAGTTATATTGTACTCTTAACTGTTTCCTTTTTTTAGCAGAAAAGAAAACGGCGGAGAAAAATGATGAGTTTTATGAATTTTCAAAGACATGCAAACCCAAAGTCCAAAAACCTATCAGCTCACACCAGCCAGAAGGGCCATTAGCATAAATGCTGCAAACAGTAAATGCTGAAGCGATTGTGGAGAAAGGCGTACCCTCGATTCTAAGGGGGACGTGGTAAGAGCCACTAATGAAAACGCAAAGAAGGTGCTTTGATAAGGGTAACACGGTGCTACCAGTCAATCAATCACACCCACTGCTGGGCCTATCACCTGAGAAAATGAGAATCAAAATGTCACAGGCTTGGGGCTTTCCTGGTGGTGCAGTGGTTGAGAGTCTGCCTGCCAATGCAGGGCACACGGGTTCGAGCCCCGGTCTGAGAAGATCCCACATGCCGCGGAGCAACTGGGCCCGTGAGCCACAACCACTGAGCCTGCGCGTCTGGAGCCTGTGCTCTGCAACAAGAGAGTCCGCGATAGTGAGAGACCCACGCACTGCGATGAAGAGTGGCACCCGCTCGCCGCAACTACAGAAAGCCCTCGCGCACAAACGAAGACCCAACACAGCCAAAAATAAATAAATAAATATTTTAAAAAAAAAGTCACAGGCTGGCAATCCTGCACTCCAACAATATTTACCATAGCCAACACTTGGAAGCAATGAAAATGTCCATCAACCGAGGAATGCACAAAGTAGAAGTGGTCCACGTACACAGTGAAAAATTACTCCAATAAAAAATAAAAATTAAATTTAAAAATCCAACAAAAGTAAAGAGACATCAGCTTGTGTGGGTTTGTCCGGGCACACTCCACTCTAATTTATAACCGAGAAACACCACAGGCCGCAAGGGCTTTTCCCTAGTTACCAGGGTGGGGAACATAGAAAGGCTGCCGCCATCTGGCAGTTACCTGCAAAAGCAGCTTTAAGGCCTGTGCTAATGATCATTTCATAGGAAGAAGTAATGCAGGACTGTAAATGAAACCTGCCCTCAAAATGTCTTGAGGGAGGTAATGGCCAAAACATTTCAAAATGTGACACATACTTTAAGAGAACACTTTGAAGTACTAAGGGGTAATCACAGCTTGAAAAATAAAAAGGATATGCCTTAAAGCTTAATTTCAACGGATTATGAGGCACATGTGAATTCAACCAAAAAGAGGTATCAGCACACACTTGTCAGAAAAACCATCAGCAAGAAAACTACAAACAATAAATGCTGAAGCTGTTGTGGAGAAATGCATAGCCTCAACTTCAAGGGGGACGTAACTTGGAAAGGGCCACGAATGAGAACAGAATGCAGGTGCCTTAAAAAGGTAAACATTGAGCTACCATATGATCCAGCAGGCCCACTCCTCGACCTATAATCTAAGAAGAGAGAATTGGAAAGACACAGGCAGGCAAATCTGCATTACACTGTATTACAATAGCCAAGATATAGAGGTAACCAAAAAGTCCACCAACAGATGGGTGGACAAAGAAGAACTCCTCCATGTATAGATGGAATATTCGCTAGTGAAAAAAATGAAACAATGCCATTTGCAGCACCATAGATGAGTCTAGACGTAATCACACCACATGTAGTAAGTGAGAAAGTAAAAGACACATATCCTATCATATCACTTTTAGGAGTTACATAAAAATTGATACTAATGAAGATATTTCCATAGAGAAAGGCAATCACAGATTCATTAAAAAACTTATGGTTCACCAGATAGAAAGGGATGAGGATTGGATAATTTACCATATTGGGGTTAACAGAGATATACAAACCATGTGAAATATATAATCACCAAAGACGTACGGAAGACCAGGAGAAGACTACTCAACATTGTGTCATAACCTACATGGGAAAAGGATGCGAGGAAGAATAGATACACGTATATGTGTGAAAGAACCACATTTGCACACCTAGAACAAACAAACCATTGTAATCAAATTTGCTTGGATAAAAAATAAAAAGTAAATTATAATTATGAACAAGAAGTAATGAGACATAAACATAAAGGGCTTTTTCCTGGCACATTCCATTCTAATTTACAACCTAGAACACCACTTCCATTAAGGCTCTGTTTCCCCAGTTACCAAATTTGGTAAACGAGAAATGATGCCACCTTGTGGCCGTTTCCTGCAAGAGCAGCTTTAAACTCACAGCTAATGGTCACTTAACATTCACAAGGACTCAGGGCTGTAAAGAACACCTGCCCTAAAAAATTGTGCTGAAGTAGGGAATGGACAAAAAATTCAAAACAGGCAAATGTTTCCAGAAGAGGGTATGAATATTAACGTTTTACTCACGCTTTTTAAAAAAAAGGAAAATGGATAAAAGCTCAACCTCAGGGAGTGTTAGACCCATGCAATCTAATCTACAAAAAGTTTCAACTTACACCAGTCGACTGACCATCAGCAAAAAGTCTACAAACAATAAATGCTGAAGGGGTTTTAGAGAACTGTGTACCCTCTACCTGCTGGTGAGACATAATGGGGTTACGGCCAATAATGAGAACAGAAAGGAGCTGTGTTTAAAAGTAAAAATGGAGGTACCACTCAATCCAGCAGGCGCGCCATTGGACCTTTCACCGGAGAAGACAAGAATCGAGAAGACACAGGCCGCAAAAGCTGCAGTGCAGCCTAATTCACAATAGCCAAGACAGTGAAGTAATCAAAATGTCCAACAACAGATAAATGGATAAAGAAGAAGTGGTCCATGTACACAAAGGAATATTAGCCATGGAAAACAATGAACCATTGCTCTTTGAGGCAGCACAAATCAGTCTGGAGATAATCACGAAACATGAGGTAAGTCCGAAAGGAAAAGACCTATATTCTATGATATCACTTATAGGCGTTATCTAATAACTGACACTAATGAACATATTTTCACAGAGAAAGACACTCACAGAGTTAGAAAACCAACTATGCTCATCTAAAGGAAAGGTGGGGGGAGTGGATAATTTAAGATTAGTGTTACTATATGTATACAAACACATATTATATACATATCTCAAAAAGACCGACCATATAGAAGGGAGGTGTGCGGAACCCTCTGTAACATTTTACATGGGAAGAGGATC
Source organism: Balaenoptera physalus (assembly GCF_965194825.1). Taxonomy (NCBI): domain Eukaryota; kingdom Metazoa; phylum Chordata; class Mammalia; order Artiodactyla; family Balaenopteridae; genus Balaenoptera; species Balaenoptera physalus. Next base: position 20,284 of record NW_028125676.1, on the reverse strand, counting down.
TGTACTTGAATAGACATATATAATGTACAAATGAACCAGATTGTGTACACCTAGGACGAACAATATTCTAACCTTTACCCCAATTAAAAAAAAATTTAAAACCAAGAAGAAATAATGAGACATAAACTTATGGGGTTTTCTCCATGCACATTCCAATGTAATTTACAACCTAGGAACACGACTTCCAGAAAGGCTCTCCTGCCCTAGTACCCAGAGTGGGGAATGGAGAAATGCTGCCTGCTTGAGGCCACTTCCCACAACAGCAGCTTTAAACCCATTGCTAAAGGTCACTAAATATGCACCACACTTGCAGTTCGGGAAATGAGACCTGCTCTCTAAAAAAATTCTGGGCTGGAAAATCGACCAAAAAATTAAACAGAGGGCAAGCTTCCAAGAAGACAATTTCAACAGTTATATTGTACTCTTAACTGTTTCCTTTTTTTAGCAGAAAAGAAAACGGCGGAGAAAAATGATGAGTTTTATGAATTTTCAAAGACATGCAAACCCAAAGTCCAAAAACCTATCAGCTCACACCAGCCAGAAGGGCCATTAGCATAAATGCTGCAAACAGTAAATGCTGAAGCGATTGTGGAGAAAGGCGTACCCTCGATTCTAAGGGGGACGTGGTAAGAGCCACTAATGAAAACGCAAAGAAGGTGCTTTGATAAGGGTAACACGGTGCTACCAGTCAATCAATCACACCCACTGCTGGGCCTATCACCTGAGAAAATGAGAATCAAAATGTCACAGGCTTGGGGCTTTCCTGGTGGTGCAGTGGTTGAGAGTCTGCCTGCCAATGCAGGGCACACGGGTTCGAGCCCCGGTCTGAGAAGATCCCACATGCCGCGGAGCAACTGGGCCCGTGAGCCACAACCACTGAGCCTGCGCGTCTGGAGCCTGTGCTCTGCAACAAGAGAGTCCGCGATAGTGAGAGACCCACGCACTGCGATGAAGAGTGGCACCCGCTCGCCGCAACTACAGAAAGCCCTCGCGCACAAACGAAGACCCAACACAGCCAAAAATAAATAAATAAATATTTAAAAAAAAAAAGTCACAGGCTGGCAATCCTGCACTCCAACAATATTTACCATAGCCAACACTTGGAAGCAATGAAAATGTCCATCAACCGAGGAATGCACAAAGTAGAAGTGGTCCACGTACACAGTGAAAAATTACTCCAATAAAAAATAAAAATTAAATTTAAAAATCCAACAAAAGTAAAGAGACATCAGCTTGTGTGGGTTTGTCCGGGCACACTCCACTCTAATTTATAACCGAGAAACACCACAGGCCGCAAGGGCTTTTCCCTAGTTACCAGGGTGGGGAACATAGAAAGGCTGCCGCCATCTGGCAGTTACCTGCAAAAGCAGCTTTAAGGCCTGTGCTAATGATCATTTCATAGGAAGAAGTAATGCAGGACTGTAAATGAAACCTGCCCTCAAAATGTCTTGAGGGAGGTAATGGCCAAAACATTTCAAAATGTGACACATACTTTAAGAGAACACTTTGAAGTACTAAGGGGTAATCACAGCTTGAAAAATAAAAAGGATATGCCTTAAAGCTTAATTTCAACGGATTATGAGGCACATGTGAATTCAACCAAAAAGAGGTATCAGCACACACTTGTCAGAAAAACCATCAGCAAGAAAACTACAAACAATAAATGCTGAAGCTGTTGTGGAGAAATGCATAGCCTCAACTTCAAGGGGGACGTAACTTGGAAAGGGCCACGAATGAGAACAGAATGGAGGTGCCTTAAAAAGGTAAACATTGAGCTACCATATGATCCATCAGGCCCACTCCTCGACCTATAATCTAAGAAGAGAGAATTGGAAAGACACAGGCAGGCAAATCTGCATTACACTGTATTACAATAGCCAAGATATAGAGGTAACCAAAAAGTCCACCAACAGATGGGTGGACAAAGAAGAACTCCTCCATGTATAGATGGAATATTCGCTAGTGAAAAAAATGAAACAATGCCATTTGCAGCACCATAGATGAGTCTAGACGTAATCACACCACATGTAGTAAGTGAGAAAGTAAAAGACACATATCCTATCATATCACTTTTAGGAGTTACATAAAAATTGATACTAATGAAGATATTTCCATAGAGAAAGGCAATCACAGATTCATTAAAAAACTTATGGTTCACCAGATAGAAAGGGATGAGGATTGGATAATTTACCATATTGGGGTTAACAGAGATATACAAACCATGTGAAATATATAATCACCAAAGACGTACGGAAGACCAGGAGAAGACTACTCAAAATTGTGTCATAACCTACATGGGAAAAGGATGCGAGGAAGAATAGATACACGTATATGTGTGAAAGAACCACATTTGCACACCTAGAACAAACAAACCATTGTAATCAAATTTGCTTGGATAAAAAATAAAAAGTAAATTATAATTATGAACAAGAAGTAATGAGACATAAACATAAAGGGCTTTTTCCTGGCACATTCCATTCTAATTTACAACCTAGAACACCACTTCCATTAAGGCTCTGTTTCCCCAGTTACCAAATTTGGTAAACGAGAAATGATGCCACCTTGTGGCCGTTTCCTGCAAGAGCAGCTTTAAACTCACAGCTAATGGTCACTTAACATTCACAAGGACTCAGGGCTGTAAAGAACACCTGCCCTAAAAAATTGTGCTGAAGTAGGGAATGGACAAAAAATTCAAAACAGGCAAATGTTTCCAGAAGAGGGTATGAATATTAACGTTTTACTCACGCTTTTTAAAAAAAAGGAAAATGGATAAAAGCTCAACCTCAGGGAGTGTTAGACCCATGCAATCTAATCTACAAAAAGTTTCAACTTACACCAGTCGACTGACCATCAGCAAAAAGTCTACAAACAATAAATGCTGAAGGGGTTTTAGAGAACTGTGTACCCTCTACCTGCTGGTGAGACATAATGGGGTAACGGCCAATAATGAGAACAGAAAGGAGCTGTGTTTAAAAGTAAAAATGGAGGTACCACTCAATCCAGCAGGCGCGCCATTGGACCTTTCACCGGAGAAGACAAGAATCGAGAAGACACAGGCCGCAAAAGCTGCAGTGCAGGCTAATTCACAATAGCCAAGACAGTGAAGTAATCAAAATGTCCAACAACAGATAAATGGATAAAGAAGAAGTGGTCCATGTACACAAAGGAATATTAGCCATGGAAAACAATGAACCATTGCTCTTTGAGGCAGCACAAATCAGTCTGGAGATAATCACGAAACATGAGGTAAGTCCGAAAGGAAAAGACCTATATTCTATGATATCACTTATAGGCGTTATCTAATAACTGACACTAATGAACATATTTTCACAGAGAAAGACACTCACAGAGTTAGAAAACCAACTATGCTCATCTAAAGGAAAGGTGGGGGGAGTGGATAATTTAAGATTAGTGTTACTATATGTATACAAACACATATTATATACATATCTCAAAAAGACCGACCATATAGAAGGGAGGTGTGCGGAACCCTCTGTAACATTTTACATGGGAAGAGGATCTGTACTTGAATAGACATATATAATGTACAAATGAACCAGATTGTGTACACCTAGGACGAACAATATTCTAACCTTTACCCCAATTAAAAAAAAATTTAAAACCAAGAAGAAATAATGAGACATAAACTTATGGGGTTTTCTCCATGCACATTCCAATGTAATTTACAACCTAGGAACACGACTTCCAGAAAGGCTCTCCTGCCCTAGTACCCAGAGTGGGGAATGGAGAAATGCTGCCTGCTTGAGGCCACTTCCCACAACAGCAGCTTTAAACCCATTGCTAAAGGTCACTAAATATGCACCACACTTGCAGTTCGGGAAATGAGACCTGCTCTCTAAAAAAATTCTGGGCTGGAAAATCGACCAAAAAATTAAACAGAGGGCAAGCTTCCAAGAAGACAATTTCAACAGTTATATTGTACTCTTAACTGTTTCCTTTTTTTAGCAGAAAAGAAAACGGCGGAGAAAAATGATGAGTTTTATGAATTTTCAAAGACATGCAAACCCAAAGTCCAAAAACCTATCAGCTCACACCAGCCAGAAGGGCCATTAGCATAAATGCTGCAAACAGTAAATGCTGAAGCGATTGTGGAGAAAGGCGTACCCTCGATTCTAAGGGGGACGTGGTAAGAGCCACTAATGAAAACGCAAAGAAGGTGCTTTGATAAGGGTAACACGGTGCTACCAGTCAATCAATCACACCCACTGCTGGGCCTATCACCTGAGAAAATGAGAATCAAAATGTCACAGGCTTGGGGCTTTCCTGGTGGTGCAGTGGTTGAGAGTCTGCCTGCCAATGCAGGGCACACGGGTTCGAGCCCCGGTCTGAGAAGATCCCACATGCCGCGGAGCAACTGGGCCCGTGAGCCACAACCACTGAGCCTGCGCGTCTGGAGCCTGTGCTCTGCAACAAGAGAGTCCGCGATAGTGAGAGACCCACGCACTGCGATGAAGAGTGGCACCCGCTCGCCGCAACTACAGAAAGCCCTCGCGCACAATCGAAGACCCAACACAGCCAAAAATAAATAAATAAATATTTAAAAAAAAAAAGTCACAGGCTGGCAATCCTGCACTCCAACAATATTTACCATAGCCAACACTTGGAAGCAATGAAAATGTCCATCAACCGAGGAATGCACAAAGTAGAAGTGGTCCACGTACACAGTGAAAAATTACTCCAATAAAAAATAAAAATTAAATTTAAAAATCCAACAAAAGTAAAGAGACATCAGCTTGTGTGGGTTTGTCCGTGCACACTCCACTCTAATTTATAACCGAGAAACACCACAGGCCGCAAGGGCTTTTCCCTAGTTACCAGGGTGGGGAACATAGAAAGGCTGCCGCCATCTGGCAGTTACCTGCAAAAGCAGCTTTAAGGCCTGTGCTAATGATCATTTCATAGGAAGAAGTAATGCAGGACTGTAAATGAAACCTGCCCTCAAAATGTCTTGAGGGAGGTAATGGCCAAAACATTTCAAAATGTGACACATACTTTAAGAGAACACTTTGAAGTACTAAGGGGTAATCACAGCTTGAAAAATAAAAAGGATATGCCTTAAAGCTTAATTTCAACGGATTATGAGGCACATGTGAATTCAACCAAAAAGAGGTATCAGCACACACTTGTCAGAAAAACCATCAGCAAGAAAACTACAAACAATAAATGCTGAAGCTGTTGTGGAGAAATGCATAGCCTCAACTTCAAGGGGGACGTAACTTGGAAAGGGCCACGAATGAGAACAGAATGCAGGTGCCTTAAAAAGGTAAACATTGAGCTACCATATGATCCAGCAGGCCCACTCCTCGACCTATAATCTAAGAAGAGAGAATTGGAAAGACACAGGCAGGCAAATCTGCATTACACTGTATTACAATAGCCAAGATATAGAGGTAACCAAAAAGTCCACCAACAGATGGGTGGACAAAGAAGAACTCCTCCATGTATAGATGGAATATTCGCTAGTGAAAAAAATGAAACAATGCCATTTGCAGCACCATAGATGAGTCTAGACGTAATCACACCACATGTAGTAAGTGAGAAAGTAAAAGACACATATCCTATCATATCACTTTTAGGAGTTACATAAAAATTGATACTAATGAAGATATTTCCATAGAGAAAGGCAATCACAGATTCATTAAAAAACTTATGGTTCACCAGATAGAAAGGGATGAGGATTGGATAATTTACCATATTGGGGTTAACAGAGATATACAAACCATGTGAAATATATAATCACCAAAGACGTACGGAAGACCAGGAGAAGACTACTCAAAATTGTGTCATAACCTACATGGGAAAAGGATGCGAGGAAGAATAGATACACGTATATGTGTGAAAGAACCACATTTGCACACCTAGAACAAACAAACCATTGTAATCAAATTTGCTTGGATAAAAAATAAAAAGTAAATTATAATTATGAACAAGAAGTAATGAGACATAAACATAAAGGGCTTTTTCCTGGCACATTCCATTCTAATTTACAACCTAGAACACCACTTCCATTAAGGCTCTGTTTCCCCAGTTACCAAATTTGGTAAACGAGAAATGATGCCACCTTGTGGCCGTTTCCTGCAAGAGCAGCTTTAAACTCACAGCTAATGGTCACTTAACATTCACAAGGACTCAGGGCTGTAAAGAACACCTGCCCTAAAAAATTGTGCTGAAGTAGGGAATGGACAAAAAATTCAAAACAGGCAAATGTTTCCAAAAGAGGGTATGAATATTAACGTTTTACTCACGCTTTTTAAAAAAAAGGAAAATGGATAAAAGCTCAACCTCAGGGAGTGTTAGACCCATGCAATCTAATCTACAAAAAGTTTCAACTTACACCAGTCGACTGACCATCAGCAAAAAGTCTACAAACAATAAATGCTGAAGGGGTTTTAGAGAACTGTGTACCCTCTACCTGCTGGTGAGACATAATGGGGTAACGGCCAATAATGAGAACAGAAAGGAGCTGTGTTTAAAAGTAAAAATGGAGGTACCACTCAATCCAGCAGGCGCGCCATTGGACCTTTCACCGGAGAAGACAAGAATCGAGAAGACACAGGCCGCAAAAGCTGCAGTGCAGCCTAATTCACAATAGCCAAGACAGTGAAGTAATCAAAATGTCCAACAACAGATAAATGGATAAAGAAGAAGTGGTCCATGTACACAAAGGAATATTAGCCATGGAAAACAATGAACCATTGCTCTTTGAGGCAGCACAAATGAGTCTGGAGATAATCACGAAACATGAGGTAAGTCCGAAAGGAAAAGACCTATATTCTATGATATCACTTATAGGCGTTATCTAATAACTGACACTAATGAACATATTTTCACAGAGAAAGACACTCACAGAGTTAGAAAACCAACTATGCTCATCTAAAGGAAAGGTGGGGGGAGTGGATAATTTAAGATTAGTGTTACTATATGTATACAAACACATATTATATACATATCTCAAAAAGACCGACCATATAGAAGGGAGGTGTGCGGAACCCTCTGTAACATTTTACATGGGAAGAGGATCTGTACTTGAATAGACATATATAATGTACAAATGAACCAGATTGTGTACACCTAGGACGAACAATATTCTAACCTTTACCCCAATTAAAAAAAAATTTAAAACCAAGAAGAAATAATGAGACATAAACTTATGGGGTTTTCTCCATGCACATTCCAATGTAATTTACAACCTAGGAACACGACTTCCAGAAAGGCTCTCCTGCCCTAGTACCCAGAGTGGGGAATGGAGAAATGCTGCCTGCTTGAGGCCACTTCCCACAACAGCAGCTTTAAACCCATTGCTAAAGGTCACTAAATATGCACCACACTTGCAGTTCGGGAAATGAGACCTGCTCTCTAAAAAAATTCTGGGCTGGAAAATCGACCAAAAAATTAAACAGAGGGCAAGCTTCCAAGAAGACAATTTCAACAGTTATATTGTACTCTTAACTGTTTCCTTTTTTTAGCAGAAAAGAAAACGGCGGAGAAAAATGATGAGTTTTATGAATTTTCAAAGACATGCAAACCCAAAGTCCAAAAACCTATCAGCTCACACCAGCCAGAAGGGCCATTAGCATAAATGCTGCAAACAGTAAATGCTGAAGCGATTGTGGAGAAAGGCGTACCCTCGATTCTAAGGGGGACGTGGTAAGAGCCACTAATGAAAACGCAAAGAAGGTGCTTTGATAAGGGTAACACGGTGCTACCAGTCAATCAATCACACCCACTGCTGGGCCTATCACCTGAGAAAATGAGAATCAAAATGTCACAGGCTTGGGGCTTTCCTGGTGGTGCAGTGGTTGAGAGTCTGCCTGCCAATGCAGGGCACACGGGTTCGAGCCCCGGTCTGAGAAGATCCCACATGCCGCGGAGCAACTGGGCCCGTGAGCCACAACCACTGAGCCTGCGCGTCTGGAGCCTGTGCTCTGCAACAAGAGAGTCCGCGATAGTGAGAGACCCACGCACTGCGATGAAGAGTGGCACCCGCTCGCCGCAACTACAGAAAGCCCTCGCGCACAAACGAAGACCCAACACAGCCAAAAATAAATAAATAAATATTTTAAAAAAAAAAGTCACAGGCTGGCAATCCTGCACTCCAACAATATTTACCATAGCCAACACTTGGAAGCAATGAAAATGTCCATCAACCGAGGAATGCACAAAGTAGAAGTGGTCCACGTACACAGTGAAAAATTACTCCAATAAAAAATAAAAATTAAATTTAAAAATCCAACAAAAGTAAAGAGACATCAGCTTGTGTGGGTTTGTCCGGGCACACTCCACTCTAATTTATAACCGAGAAACACCACAGGCCGCAAGGGCTTTTCCCTAGTTACCAGGGTGGGGAACATAGAAAGGCTGCCGCCATCTGGCAGTTACCTGCAAAAGCAGCTTTAAGGCCTGTGCTAATGATCATTTCATAGGAAGAAGTAATGCAGGACTGTAAATGAAACCTGCCCTCAAAATGTCTTGAGGGAGGTAATGGCCAAAACATTTCAAAATGTGACACATACTTTAAGAGAACACTTTGAAGTACTAAGGGGTAATCACAGCTTGAAAAATAAAAAGGATATGCCTTAAAGCTTAATTTCAACGGATTATGAGGCACATGTGAATTCAACCAAAAAGAGGTATCAGCACACAGTTGTCAGAAAAACCATCAGCAAGAAAACTACAAACAATAAATGCTGAAGCTGTTGTGGAGAAATGCATAGCCTCAACTTCAAGGGGGACGTAACTTGGAAAGGGCCACGAATGAGAACAGAATGGAGGTGCCTTAAAAAGGTAAACATTGAGCTACCATATGATCCAGCAGGCCCACTCCTCGACCTATAATCTAAGAAGAGAGAATTGGAAAGACACAGGCAGGCAAATCTGCATTACACTGTATTACAATAGCCAAGATATAGAGGTAACCAAAAAGTCCACCAACAGATGGGTGGACAAAGAAGAACTCCTCCATGTATAGATGGAATATTCGCTAGTGAAAAAAATGAAACAATGCCATTTGCAGCACCATAGATGAGTCTAGACGTAATCACACCACATGTAGTAAGTGAGAAAGTAAAAGACACATATCCTATCATATCACTTTTAGGAGTTACATAAAAATTGATACTAATGAAGATATTTCCATAGAGAAAGGCAATCACAGATTCATTAAAAAACTTATGGTTCACCAGATAGAAAGGGATGAGGATTGGATAATTTACCATATTGGGGTTAACAGAGATATACAAACCATGTGAAATATATAATCACCAAAGACGTACGGAAGACCAGGAGAAGACTACTCAACATTGTGTCATAACCTACATGGGAAAAGGATGCGAGGAAGAATAGATACACGTATATGTGTGAAAGAACCACATTTGCACACCTAGAACAAACAAACCATTGTAATCAAATTTGCTTGGATAAAAAATAAAAAGTAAATTATAATTATGAACAAGAAGTAATGAGACATAAACATAAAGGGCTTTTTCCTGGCACATTCCATTCTAATTTACAACCTAGAACACCACTTCCATTAAGGCTCTGTTTCCCCAGTTACCAAATTTGGTAAACGAGAAATGATGCCACCTTGTGGCCGTTTCCTGCAAGAGCAGCTTTAAACTCACAGCTAATGGTCACTTAACATTCACAAGGACTCAGGGCTGTAAAGAACACCTGCCCTAAAAAATTGTGCTGAAGTAGGGAATGGACAAAAAATTCAAAACAGGCAAATGTTTCCAGAAGAGGGTATGAATATTAACGTTTTACTCACGCTTTTTAAAAAAAAGGAAAATGGATAAAAGCTCAACCTCAGGGAGTGTTAGACCCATGCAATCTAATCTACAAAAAGTTTCAACTTACACCAGTCGACTGACCATCAGCAAAAAGTCTACAAACAATAAATGCTGAAGGGGTTTTAGAGAACTGTGTACCCTCTACCTGCTGGTGAGACATAAAGGGGTAACGGCCAATAATGAGAACAGAAAGGAGCTGTGTTTAAAAGTAAAAATGGAGGTACCACTCAATCCAGCAGGCGCGCCATTGGACCTTTCACCGGAGAAGACAAGAATCGAGAAGACACAGGCCGCAAAAGCTGCAGTGCAGCCTAATTCACAATAGCCAAGACAGTGAAGTAATCAAAATGTCCAACAACAGATAAATGGATAAAGAAGAAGTGGTCCATGTACACAACGGAATATTAGCCATGGAAAACAATGAACCATTGCTCTTTGAGGCAGCACAAATGAGTCTGGAGATAATCACGAAACATGAGGTAAGTCCGAAAGGAAAAGACCTATATTCTATGATATCACTTATAGGCGTTATCTAATAACTGACACTAATGAACATATTTTCACAGAGAAAGACACTCACAGAGTTAGAAAACCAACTATGCTCATCTAAAGGAAAGGTGGGGGGAGTGGATAATTTAAGATTAGTGTTACTATATGTATACAAACACATATTATATACATATCTCAAAAAGACCGACCATATAGAAGGGAGGTGTGCGGAACCCTCTGTAACATTTTACATGGGAAGAGGATCTGTACTTGAATAGACATATATAATGTACAAATGAACCAGATTGTGTACACCTAGGACGAACAATATTCTAACCTTTACCCCAATTAAAAAAAAATTTAAAACCAAGAAGAAATAATGAGACATAAACTTATGGGGTTTTCTCCATGCACATTCCAATGTAATTTACAACCTAGGAACACGACTTCCAGAAAGGCTCTCCTGCCCTAGTACCCAGAGTGGGGAATGGAGAAATGCTGCCTGCTTGAGGCCACTTCCCACAACAGCAGCTTTAAACCCATTGCTAAAGGTCACTAAATATGCACCACACTTGCAGTTCGGGAAATGAGACCTGCTCTCTAAAAAAATTCTGGGCTGGAAAATCGACCAAAAAATTAAACAGAGGGCAAGCTTCCAAGAAGACAATTTCAACAGTTATATTGTACTCTTAACTGTTTCCTTTTTTTAGCAGAAAAGAAAACGGCGGAGAAAAATGATGAGTTTTATGAATTTTCAAAGACATGCAAACCCAAAGTCCAAAAACCTATCAGCTCACACCAGCCAGAAGGGCCATTAGCATAAATGCTGCAAACAGTAAATGCTGAAGCGATTGTGGAGAAAGGCGTACCCTCGATTCTAAGGGGGACGTGGTAAGAGCCACTAATGAAAACGCAAAGAAGGTGCTTTGATAAGGGTAACACGGTGCTACCAGTCAATCAATCACACCCACTGCTGGGCCTATCACCTGAGAAAATGAGAATCAAAATGTCACAGGCTTGGGGCTTTCCTGGTGGTGCAGTGGTTGAGAGTCTGCCTGCCAATGCAGGGCACACGGGTTCGAGCCCCGGTCTGAGAAGATCCCACATGCCGCGGAGCAACTGGGCCCGTGAGCCACAACCACTGAGCCTGCGCGTCTGGAGCCTGTGCTCTGCAACAAGAGAGTCCGCGATAGTGAGAGACCCACGCACTGCGATGAAGAGTGGCACCCGCTCGCCGCAACTACAGAAAGCCCTCGCGCACAATCGAAGACCCAACACAGCCAAAAATAAATAAATAAATATTTAAAAAAAAAAAGTCACAGGCTGGCAATCCTGCACTCCAACAATATTTACCATAGCCAACACTTGGAAGCAATGAAAATGTCCATCAACCGAGGAATGCACAAAGTAGAAGTGGTCCACGTACACAGTGAAAAATTACTCCAATAAAAAATAAAAATTAAATTTAAAAATCCAACAAAAGTAAAGAGACATCAGCTTGTGTGGGTTTGTCCGGGCACACTCCACTCTAATTTATAACCGAGAAACACCACAGGCCGCAAGGGCTTTTCCCTAGTTACCAGGGTGGGGAACATAGAAAGGCTGCCGCCATCTGGCAGTTACCTGCAAAAGCAGCTTTAAGGCCTGTGCTAATGATCATTTCATAGGAAGAAGTAATGCAGGACTGTAAATGAAACCTGCCCTCAAAATGTCTTGAGGGAGGTAATGGCCAAAACATTTCAAAATGTGACACATACTTTAAGAGAACACTTTGAAGTACTAAGGGGTAATCACAGCTTGAAAAATAAAAAGGATATGCCTTAAAGCTTAATTTCAACGGATTATGAGGCACATGTGAATTCAACCAAAAAGAGGTATCAGCACACACTTGTCAGAAAAACCATCAGCAAGAAAACTACAAACAATAAATGCTGAAGCTGTTGTGGAGAAATGCATAGCCTCAACTTCAAGGGGGACGTAACTTGGAAAGGGCCACGAATGAGAACAGAATGGAGGTGCCTTAAAAAGGTAAACATTGAGCTACCATATGATCCATCAGGCCCACTCCTCGACCTATAATCTAAGAAGAGAGAATTGGAAAGACACAGGCAGGCAAATCTGCATTACACTGTATTACAATAGCCAAGATATAGAGGTAACCAAAAAGTCCACCAACAGATGGGTGGACAAAGAAGAACTCCTCCATGTATAGATGGAATATTCGCTAGTGAAAAAAATGAAACAATGCCATTTGCAGCACCATAGATGAGTCTAGACGTAATCACACCACATGTAGTAAGTGAGAAAGTAAAAGACACATATCCTATCATATCACTTTTAGGAGTTACATAAAAATTGATACTAATGAAGATATTTCCATAGAGAAAGGCAATCACAGATTCATTAAAAAACTTATGGTTCACCAGATAGAAAGGGATGAGGATTGGATAATTTACCATATTGGGGTTAACAGAGATATACAAACCATGTGAAATATATAATCACCAAAGACGTACGGAAGACCAGGAGAAGACTACTCAAAATTGTGTCATAACCTACATGGGAAAAGGATGCGAGGAAGAATAGATACACGTATATGTGTGAAAGAACCACATTTGCACACCTAGAACAAACAAACCATTGTAATCAAATTTGCTTGGATAAAAAATAAAAAGTAAATTATAATTATGAACAAGAAGTAATGAGACATAAACATAAAGGGCTTTTTCCTGGCACATTCCATTCTAATTTACAACCTAGAACACCACTTCCATTAAGGCTCTGTTTCCCCAGTTACCAAATTTGGTAAACGAGAAATGATGCCACCTTGTGGCCGTTTCCTGCAAGAGCAGCTTTAAACTCACAGCTAATGGTCACTTAACATTCACAAGGACTCAGGGCTGTAAAGAACACCTGCCCTAAAAAATTGTGCTGAAGTAGGGAATGGACAAAAAATTCAAAACAGGCAAATGTTTCCAGAAGAGGGTATGAATATTAACGTTTTACTCACGCTTTTTAAAAAAAAGGAAAATGGATAAAAGCTCAACCTCAGGGAGTGTTAGACCCATGCAATCTAATCTACAAAAAGTTTCAACTTACACCAGTCGACTGACCATCAGCAAAAAGTCTACAAACAATAAATGCTGAAGGGGTTTTAGAGAACTGTGTACCCTCTACCTGCTGGTGAGACATAATGGGGTAACGGCCAATAATGAGAACAGAAAGGAGCTGTGTTTAAAAGTAAAAATGGAGGTACCACTCAATCCAGCAGGCGCGCCATTGGACCTTTCACCGGAGAAGACAAGAATCGAGAAGACACAGGCCGCAAAAGCTGCAGTGCAGCCTAATTCACAATAGCCAAGACAGTGAAGTAATCAAAATGTCCAACAACAGATAAATGGATAAAGAAGAAGTGGTCCATGTACACAAAGGAATATTAGCCATGGAAAACAATGAACCATTGCTCTTTGAGGCAGCACAAATCAGTCTGGAGATAATCACGAAACATGAGGTAAGTCCGAAAGGAAAAGACCTATATTCTATGATATCACTTATAGGCGTTATCTAATAACTGACACTAATGAACATATTTTCACAGAGAAAGACACTCACAGAGTTAGAAAACCAACTATGCTCATCTAAAGGAAAGGTGGGGGGAGTGGATAATTTAAGATTAGTGTTACTATATGTATACAAACACATATTATATACATATCTCAAAAAGACCGACCATATAGAAGGGAGGTGTGCGGAACCCTCTGTAACATTTTACATGGGAAGAGGATCTGTACTTGAATAGACATATATAATGTACAAATGAACCAGATTGTGTACACCTAGGACGAACAATATTCTAACCTTTACCCCAATTAAAAAAAAATTTAAAACCAAGAAGAAATAATGAGACATAAACTTATGGGGTTTTCTCCATGCACATTCCAATGTAATTTACAACCTAGGAACACGACTTCCAGAAAGGCTCTCCTGCCCTAGTACCCAGAGTGGGGAATGGAGAAATGCTGCCTGCTTGAGGCCACTTCCCACAACAGCAGCTTTAAACCCATTGCTAAAGGTCACTAAATATGCACCACACTTGCAGTTCGGGAAATGAGACCTGCTCTCTAAAAAAATTCTGGGCTGGAAAATCGACCAAAAAATTAAACAGAGGGCAAGCTTCCAAGAAGACAATTTCAACAGTTATATTGTACTCTTAACTGTTTCCTTTTTTTAGCAGAAAAGAAAACGGCGGAGAAAAATGATGAGTTTTATGAATTTTCAAAGACATGCAAACCCAAAGTCCAAAAACCTATCAGCTCACACCAGCCAGAAGGGCCATTAGCATAAATGCTGCAAACAGTAAATGCTGAAGCGATTGTGGAGAAAGGCGTACCCTCGATTCTAAGGGGGACGTGGTAAGAGCCACTAATGAAAACGCAAAGAAGGTGCTTTGATAAGGGTAACACGGTGCTACCAGTCAATCAATCACACCCACTGCTGGGCCTATCACCTGAGAAAATGAGAATCAAAATGTCACAGGCTTGGGGCTTTCCTGGTGGTGCAGTGGTTGAGAGTCTGCCTGCCAATGCAGGGCACACGGGTTCGAGCCCCGGTCTGAGAAGATCCCACATGCCGCGGAGCAACTGGGCCCGTGAGCCACAACCACTGAGCCTGCGCGTCTGGAGCCTGTGCTCTGCAACAAGAGAGTCCGCGATAGTGAGAGACCCACGCACTGCGATGAAGAGTGGCACCCGCTCGCCGCAACTACAGAAAGCCCTCGCGCACAATCGAAGACCCAACACAGCCAAAAATAAATAAATAAATATTTAAAAAAAAAAAGTCACAGGCTGGCAATCCTGCACTCCAACAATATTTACCATAGCCAACACTTGGAAGCAATGAAAATGTCCATCAACCGAGGAATGCACAAAGTAGAAGTGGTCCACGTACACAGTGAAAAATTACTCCAATAAAAAATAAAAATTAAATTTAAAAATCCAACAAAAGTAAAGAGACATCAGCTTGTGTGGGTTTGTCCGTGCACACTCCACTCTAATTTATAACCGAGAAACACCACAGGCCGCAAGGGCTTTTCCCTAGTTACCAGGGTGGGGAACATAGAAAGGCTGCCGCCATCTGGCAGTTACCTGCAAAAGCAGCTTTAAGGCCTGTGCTAATGATCATTTCATAGGAAGAAGTAATGCAGGACTGTAAATGAAACCTGCCCTCAAAATGTCTTGAGGGAGGTAATGGCCAAAACATTTCAAAATGTGACACATACTTTAAGAGAACACTTTGAAGTACTAAGGGGTAATCACAGCTTGAAAAATAAAAAGGATATGCCTTAAAGCTTAATTTCAACGGATTATGAGGCACATGTGAATTCAACCAAAAAGAGGTATCAGCACACACTTGTCAGAAAAACCATCAGCAAGAAAACTACAAACAATAAATGCTGAAGCTGTTGTGGAGAAATGCATAGCCTCAACTTCAAGGGGGACGTAACTTGGAAAGGGCCACGAATGAGAACAGAATGCAGGTGCCTTAAAAAGGTAAACATTGAGCTACCATATGATCCAGCAGGCCCACTCCTCGACCTATAATCTAAGAAGAGAGAATTGGAAAGACACAGGCAGGCAAATCTGCATTACACTGTATTACAATAGCCAAGATATAGAGGTAACCAAAAAGTCCACCAACAGATGGGTGGACAAAGAAGAACTCCTCCATGTATAGATGGAATATTCGCTAGTGAAAAAAATGAAACAATGCCATTTGCAGCACCATAGATGAGTCTAGACGTAATCACACCACATGTAGTAAGTGAGAAAGTAAAAGACACATATCCTATCATATCACTTTTAGGAGTTACATAAAAATTGATACTAATGAAGATATTTCCATAGAGAAAGGCAATCACAGATTCATTAAAAAACTTATGGTTCACCAGATAGAAAGGGATGAGGATTGGATAATTTACCATATTGGGGTTAACAGAGATATACAAACCATGTGAAATATATAATCACCAAAGACGTACGGAAGACCAGGAGAAGACTACTCAACATTGTGTCATAACCTACATGGGAAAAGGATGCGAGGAAGAATAGATACACGTATATGTGTGAAAGAACCACATTTGCACACCTAGAACAAACAAACCATTGTAATCAAATTTGCTTGGATAAAAAATAAAAAGTAAATTATAATTATGAACAAGAAGTAATGAGACATAAACATAAAGGGCTTTTTCCTGGCACATTCCATTCTAATTTAAAACCTAGAACACCACTTCCATTAAGGCTCTGTTTCCCCAGTTACCAAATTTGGTAAACGAGAAATGATGCCACCTTGTGGCCGTTTCCTGCAAGAGCAGCTTTAAACTCACAGCTAATGGTCACTTAACATTCACAAGGACTCAGGGCTGTAAAGGACACCTGCCCTAAAAAATTGTGCTGATGTAGGGAATGGACAAAAAATTCAAAACAGGCAAATGTTTCCAGAAGAGAGTATGAATATTAACGTTTTACTCACGCTCTTTTAAAAAAAAGGAAAATGGATAAAAGCTCAACCTCAGGGAGTGTTAGACCCATGCAATCTAATCTACAAAAAGTTTCAACTTACACCAGTCGACTGACCATCAGCAAAAAGTCTACAAACATTAAATGCTGAAGGGGTTTTAGAGAACTGTGTACCCTCTACCTGCTGGTGAGACATAAAGGGGTAACGGCCAATAATGAGAACAGAAAGGAGCTGTGTTTAAAAGTAAAAATGGAGGTACCACTCAATCCAGCAGGCGCGCCATTGGACCTTTCACCGGAGAAGACAAGAATCGAGAAGACACAGGCCGCAAAAGCTGCAGTGCAGCCTAATTCACA
Organism: Balaenoptera physalus; assembly: GCF_965194825.1. Classification (NCBI taxonomy): domain Eukaryota; kingdom Metazoa; phylum Chordata; class Mammalia; order Artiodactyla; family Balaenopteridae; genus Balaenoptera; species Balaenoptera physalus. Next base: position 3,111 of record NW_028125676.1, on the reverse strand, counting down.
ATAGCCAAGACAGTGAAGTAATCAAAATGTCCAACAACAGATAAATGGATAAAGAAGAAGTGGTCCATGTACACAACGGAATATTAGCCATGGAAAACAATGAACCATTGCTCTTTGAGGCAGCACAAATGAGTCTGGAGATAATCACGAAACATGAGGTAAGTCCGAAAGGAAAAGACCTATATTCTATGATATCACTTATAGGCGTTATCTAATAACTGACACTAATGAACATATTTTCACAGAGAAAGACACTCACAGAGTTAGAAAACCAACTATGCTCATCTAAAGGAAAGGTGGGGGGAGTGGATAATTTAAGATTAGTGTTACTATATGTATACAAACACATATTATATACATATCTCAAAAAGACCGACCATATAGAAGGGAGGTGTGCGGAACCCTCTGTAACATTTTACATGGGAAGAGGATCTGTACTTGAATAGACATATATAATGTACAAATGAACCAGATTGTGTACACCTAGGACGAACAATATTCTAAGCTTTACCCCAATTAAAAAAAAAATTAAAACCAAGAAGAAATAATGAGACATAAACTTATGGGGTTTTCTCCATGCACATTCCAATGTAATTTACAACCTAGGAACACGACTTCCAGAAAGGCTCTCCTGCCCTAGTACCCAGAGTGGGGAATGGAGAAATGCTGCCTGCTTGAGGCCACTTCCCACAACAGCAGCTTTAAACCCATTGCTAAAGGTCACTAAATATGCACCACACTTGCAGTTCGGGAAATGAGACCTGCTCTCTAAAAAAATTCTGGGCTGGAAAATCGACCAAAAAATTAAACAGAGGGCAAGCTTCCAAGAAGACAATTTCAACAGTTATATTGTACTCTTAACTGTTTCCTTTTTTTAGCAGAAAAGAAAACGGCGGAGAAAAATGATGAGTTTTATGAATTTTCAAAGACATGCAAACCCAAAGTCCAAAAACCTATCAGCTCACACCAGCCAGAAGGGCCATTAGCATAAATGCTGCAAACAGTAAATGCTGAAGCGATTGTGGAGAAAGGCGTACCCTCGATTCTAAGGGGGACGTGGTAAGAGCCACTAATGAAAACGCAAAGAAGGTGCTTTGATAAGGGTAACACGGTGCTACCAGTCAATCAATCACACCCACTGCTGGGCCTATCACCTGAGAAAATGAGAATCAAAATGTCACAGGCTTGGGGCTTTCCTGGTGGTGCAGTGGTTGAGAGTCTGCCTGCCAATGCAGGGCACACGGGTTCGAGCCCCGGTCTGAGAAGATCCCACATGCCGCGGAGCAACTGGGCCCGTGAGCCACAACCACTGAGCCTGCGCGTCTGGAGCCTGTGCTCTGCAACAAGAGAGTCCGCGATAGTGAGAGACCCACGCACTGCGATGAAGAGTGGCACCCGCTCGCCGCAACTACAGAAAGCCCTCGCGCACAAACGAAGACCCAACACAGCCAAAAATAAATAAATAAATATTTTAAAAAAAAAAGTCACAGGCTGGCAATCCTGCACTCCAACAATATTTACCATAGCCAACACTTGGAAGCAATGAAAATGTCCATCAACCGAGGAATGCACAAAGTAGAAGTGGTCCACGTACACAGTGAAAAATTACTCCAATAAAAAATAAAAATTAAATTTAAAAATCCAACAAAAGTAAAGAGACATCAGCTTGTGTGGGTTTGTCCGGGCACACTCCACTCTAATTTATAACCGAGAAACACCACAGGCCGCAAGGGCTTTTCCCTAGTTACCAGGGTGGGGAACATAAAAAGGCTGCCGCCATCTGGCAGTTACCTGCAAAAGCAGCTTTAAGGCCTGTGCTAATGATCATTTCATAGGAAGAAGTAATGCAGAACTGTAAATGAAACCTGCCCTCAAAATGTCTTGAGGGAGGTAATGGCCAAAACATTTCAAAATGTGACACATACTTTAAGAGAACACTTTGAAGTACTAAGGGGTAATCACAGCTTGAAAAATAAAAAGGATATGCCTTAAAGCTTAATTTCAACGGATTATGAGGCACATGTGAATTCAACCAAAAAGAGGTATCAGCACACACTTGTCAGAAAAACCATCAGCAAGAAAACTACAAACAATAAATGCTGAAGCTGTTGTGGAGAAATGCATAGCCTCAACTTCAAGGGGGACGTAACTTGGAAAGGGCCACGAATGAGAACAGAATGCAGGTGCCTTAAAAAGGTAAACATTGAGCTACCATATGATCCAGCAGGCCCACTCCTCGACCTATAATCTAAGAAGAGAGAATTGGAAAGACACAGGCAGGCAAATCTGCATTACACTGTATTACAATAGCCAAGATATAGAGGTAACCAAAAAGTCCACCAACAGATGGGTGGACAAAGAAGAACTCCTCCATGTATAGATGGAATATTCGCTAGTGAAAAAAATGAAACAATGCCATTTGCAGCACCATAGATGAGTCTAGACGTAATCACACCACATGTAGTAAGTGAGAAAGTAAAAGACACATATCCTATCATATCACTTTTAGGAGTTACATAAAAATTGATACTAATGAAGATATTTCCATAGAGAAAGGCAATCACAGATTCATTAAAAAACTTATGGTTCACCAGATAGAAAGGGATGAGGATTGGATAATTTACCATATTGGGGTTAACAGAGATATACAAACCATGTGAAATATATAATCACCAAAGACGTACGGAAGACCAGGAGAAGACTACTCAACATTGTGTCATAACCTACATGGGAAAAGGATGCGAGGAAGAATAGATACACGTATATGTGTGAAAGAACCACATTTGCACACCTAGAACAAACAAACCATTGTAATCAAATTTGCTTGGATAAAAAATAAATAGTAAATTATAATTATGAACAAGAAGTAATGAGACATAAACATAAAGGGCTTTTTCCTGGCACATTCCATTCTAATTTACAACCTAGAACACCACTTCCATTAAGGCTCTGTTTCCCCAGTTACCAAATTTGGTAAACGAGAAATGATGCCACCTTGTGGCCGTTTCCTGCAAGAGCAGCTTTAAACTCACAGCTAATGGTCACTTAACATTCACAAGGACTCAGGGCTGTAAAGGACACCTGCCCTAAAAAATTGTGCTGATGTAGGGA